>NW_015506491.1:132555-234860 GCF_001515645.1 Sinocyclocheilus grahami | reverse complement strand
AACCCCTAAAAACAAACGCTGTAGTCCAAACGAGCCGTTCGTTGTAGTTCTTGAAAATTGATTTTTTTAAAAACGAAATATCTCCCTTTGGAGCGGACTTTGAGATTTGTAACTTTCTAGATCTTTTTTTATGCCCAAACATACACACTACACACTGATTAAAATTTAAAAAGTGAAAAAGCATAATAGGACCCCTTTAATACTGACAAATCTAATAATTGAATCTGCAATTAGGGAAAGTGGAGAGAAGAGATCCCGTCTGGGAATGAGCAGCAACAGTTGATTTGCACGGCAGACATGGAGATCCAGATCTTTTGTTTGTTAATTTGTTTTTAATATTCAACAGGCTAAGTTCTTCTGTATCTAAATGCACAAATGTCCATAATTGTTTGAATAAAACAGACTACTGGGGGGAAAAAATCTGAATATTCATCTCGAAACCATCTTGTGATTATTTTAACAAAAGCAACAATAATACAATAATAATAATTATATATATATATATATATATATATATATATATATATATATATGTCAGTGGCCCTTGGCTTGGTATTGTTGGCAGAATTCGGCCCTTGGCTAAAACTAATTGAGGAACCCTGCATTAAGGTGTTGAGTGATAGTTTCTCTCTCAAAGAGTAAAAAGCAGATGAAGAAATACTGTTTGAGAATCACAGACTTAGTAATAAAGTGATTGAAAAACAGTGATTTCACAGCATATGAGCAACAATATTAGAATGAGCAGCTTTCTGCGATTCACTGAAAGACACACTTGATCATCTGTTTGATCACGACATGAAAAGGTTTCAATAAAATCATCCAAATGACTTTAGCACACCATTAAACAAGCACAAACTAACCAATGACACATCATAAGACGACACTCATACATGAAAACAACTAAAGAAAGATGAAACACTCACCTCAAATTATATTTGCAGATCTTTCTTTCTGCTCTTAAGGGTTGTGTTGAACAGCAGCTCTGAAATCTCTTTCACTTCTAGCAGGACGAGATGTGAGAATAAGAAGAATGACAGTCAGTCATCTAGACTCTCATCTGCTGTTATTCATCAGTTGATATGAAAGGCTCATTCTCAGGGAACGCTGCTGAACTTGGAAGTGGATTTACAAGTTTGTGAATATGCTTTGAATGTCAGAAGTGTTGTGTCCGGCTGAGATATTTATAGTGTTGTGTCCAGTTTGACTGTACAGTGATGGGTTTTCACAATAAAAGCTGAATTTGTGAAATAAAAAAACATGACTTCATTATTTATTCTTTAATGTGTGACAGTTAGCATTCATCATGGCACGTATACAGACTATTTTATTATTGTTTAATAGGTTGTGCTTCGCTCTATATCTTTATGTGATTTTAAAAATGACTGTGGCTCAATTTGTGTAGTATGATGCTTACTTCATTGCATTTTAGTGACTAAAATGTATTTACATAGCACAATTATATACAGCAGAGCTGATCAAGTTAAGAATAAGAGTGATTCATAAAGGTTCCTAAGTGTTAAAAGAGGTCTCAGCTCCTAAATGATTTAAGAGAGCTGGAGAGGTCTCCTAACCTAGTTAGGAGTAATAAGATGGCAGCAAAGAGGAGACGACACACACTTTCCAGCGAACATATATTAGACTTATATGATAATATGGAGTTGATAAAATGATACAAACTTAATTGTAAAGATCAAATTTTATTTTTGTAACTGATAAAGTAAAAAATGTAATAACCTCTTCCACTCAACAAGTCAATGCTCTAACAGCAGAAATGAAAGTAGAATTACATTTTTTTTGGCTGGAAAATTGGAAAAATGCAGCAATGCACCGGTGATGACACAGTAAGCAGGCTCTTACATATTGTGGCACTAACCCCACCAAACACAACAGTGGCCAAAAGTGATGTGTGGATTTTTTTTTAATGACCCCACATTTCACTTAAACCACTAAAATACAAAGGACAAAAAAACACTGACCAGTGTTGCCAACTGCTTTCAATTGAAAGTAGCTAAAACTGGTCACTTAATGTTGCTAGATGACCTCATAAAGGCGAGTTCACTGATCTATATCTATATTTATATTTATACAGATCAATGAACTTGCCTTTATGACGTCATGGGAGAGTCTCGAATGTAGATAACATTTGTAATTGATTTTGTTGCTAGGCTTTTGAAAGAAGTCTCTAAAGGGATGCGGAAGTCACTAAATAGTGACAAAATCACTAAACTGGCAACATTGGCACACTGACTACAACATGCGTTATTTACATTTCAGTGGTCCTCTTGTTTTTGCATGTGTTCATAATGTCTTTGTATGATAGAATGGCCAGAAATTATGGCCGCACAATTTGGCTTGTTTCATTGCATTATTATCACAAATAAAACAACTGACTAAGCAACTATGCAATATGCTTACAAAATCTTGCACATTTGTTTTTTTAAATAAGGGTGATTATGTCAAATTTCCTAGGCCGGACATCACTTTTGGCCACTACTATATGGCAGTTTATTAAATTTTCAACTGACCGCCAAACCATACTGCAAAACAACTTTAGTGAGAATTGTGGGCTCTCCTGGAGTTATTGGACCCACTGATGGAACTCATGTTCACATCATTGCTCTAACTGTAAACCAGGAGACATACCATTAAACAAAGCATTACTAATAATTTGTGATAATTTTGCACAATGCAAAGCATTTAAAAATACATTTAAATTAAAATATTTGTCTTAATTAAATGATTGTAGTTACATTAAATGATTGGTGTTGTGCTGCTGTGACTTCACATGAGCAGGCTCACTATTGGCTGATTCAGAGGTCGAGGGCAGCCATTTTGTGTTGACATCATTGTAGTCTTTAGTTCACAACACTTAAGTGTCACCTCAGTCAACACTTAAGAATCAGTCTTAGGCTTTACTGAAAGTTGCTTTTAGCGTCTTTATAAAAGTCTCCTAGTCTTAGACAAGTCCTACTTTTTACAAAGAATTTTTTGACTCTTAAGTCAAAGCTTAAGAAGTTTTTCTGAGAAGTTTTATACATACGGGCCCAGATCTGAACCTGGAAGTGTGCTTAATTGTAATAAAAGTGTACTTTTTGTGTACTTAAATCTTAAAAAGGGCACTTGCAGATAATATAATATAATTTAAATTAAAAGCCACTTAAGTGTACTTAAAGAGAGTACACTTTAATGACAATATGATTTAACATACTTAAGTGCACTTTATAATAATGTCTAATTAAGTATTACTTAAACCTATTTAACATAATTTATTGTGTTTTGAATAAGTACACTTATTTTGATATATTTAACAATATACTAAATCACATGTAAAATAATACATTTTAATTTCAACTTAAGTGTGTTCTCCAAAATTACATTTGTTAATGTATTTTAAATGTATTTAGTCTATAATATACTATGTGCATTAATGCACTTGAAATGTATTTTTTGTACCAAACTTCAGTACACTTCCTTATACAGTATACTCCAACAAAACGTATTGTTGAAATTTTTGTCACCAGCTCCTGCACTATGAATTATATGAAGTTTCATTTTCTACATAATATTTGACAGTGTCATTTACGAGAGTACTGTATTAATAGTACTGTACTACTTTACATTTGTGTACAAATACTTTCAATATCATTATGTTGTTCTAAGTCACTTAAACACATTTATTTGCATTAATTGCAAGCAGAAGTTTAACAAA
The DNA here is from genome assembly GCF_001515645.1 of Sinocyclocheilus grahami. NCBI lineage: Eukaryota > Metazoa > Chordata > Actinopteri > Cypriniformes > Cyprinidae > Sinocyclocheilus > Sinocyclocheilus grahami. The sequence goes on along the minus strand of NW_015506491.1, from coordinate 231,151 downwards.
TCTAAACAAAATTAATTTGCATTCAAATAGTCTACATTTGATTTTAATGAGACTAGGCTACACTGCACTGTAAAAAATGATTAACTTTTATTTAGATGAATGAGTCATGAAGGAGTCTAAACATAGTCTTTGGTCTAACTACACAATAAGTTACAACAGCTTGAACTGGAACAGAAATAAGTCACTATCCCTATGGATTTTAAATGCTTTTAATCTTTTCCATTTGCAAGTGATATATTCCCACCTGTGCATTTACAGACCCCCCTCTAATCATCATATATTTTACAGGTAACAAACCATAGGATGAGGACAGTAGCTTTGCTCTGCCAGCCACGGTAAATACAGGAACATTCTTCATGAAGATGTGTGAAAAAAGCTTGCAAGGCAAGATGAGAAAAAAAATTGAATGTAGCTTTCTTCATTTTCATGGATTTTGGGATATTTATCAATATTTGGGTAATTGATTCAGATGATTATTTATTGTCATTGTACTTACATCCAACAAAATTATAGATTTGCCAACGTATTCAGCTAACGATAATTTAAACAATTAATAAGGAATACTTAAATAAATACCATATTACACAAGGAAAAATAAATAAATAAATAATAATAATTTTACACTGTGCTGAGTGAAATAAAGTGCTCAGTGCTCAGTATAATTACACATGACTGGTTCTTCTTACATGTCAAGAATGTATTTTCAGTTCAGTATGGTTATAGCTTTAGGATAAAAACTGTTAATGAATCGTGTGGAACGTGTTTTGATAGACCTGTAATGTTTCCCAGATGGCAACAGTTCAAATAAGTTATGTGCAGGGTGATACGAGTCTGCAGACAGCGGGAGGTAAAAATATCGTCCAGGGCAGGCAGCTGTTGTTTTGTGATGATGTTCTGTGCAGTCTTGATAACTCTCTGCAAAGCCTTTTTGTCAGCTGCAGAGCTACTTCCATACCACACCAGCATACCATATGTGAGGATACTCTCGATGGAGCAAAGTTAACCTTCCTGAGCATTCTTAAAAAGTATAGCCGCTTCTGTGCCTTCTTAACTAATGCCGTGATGTTTATTGTCCATGAGTTCCTCTGAGATATGTGTGCCCAGAAATTTAAAACTGAACACCCTCTCCACCATCTCCTCATTGATATACAATGGTGTAAGTACATCCTCTTTCCTCCTGAAATCAATAATAAGTTATTTTGTTTTCTTGATGTTCAGTGCCAGATTGTTCTCCGTGCACCACACCATCAGCCTCTTTTATCTCCTCTCTGTAGGCAGACTCATCGCTTCTGGTGATCAACCCCACCACAGTCGTATCGTCCGCGAATTTGATAATAGTGTTGGTATTATATGATGGTATACAGTCATGTGTATACAGAGAATAGAGAAACGGACTTAGCACACATCCCTGTGGGACTCCTGTGCTGATTGAAACTGAGGAATTATGTGAGCCCATTCTCACTGACTGTGGCCGTTAAAAAGTTCTTGATTCACAGGCAGATGTTATGCTGAATACCTAGATCAGACATCTTGGAGAACAAGCTGCTAGGTAAAATAGTATTAAAAGCAGAACTGAATTCCAAGAACAACAGCCGTGCATATGTTCCTTGGTGTTCTAGATGGCACAGTACTGTGTGGAGGGCAATTGAGATAGCATCATCTGTTGACCTATTGGCCCTGTATGCATACTGGTGAGGGTCCAAGGTGAGTGGCAGAGCAGCCTTGATGTGATGCAGAACCAGTCTCTCCAGGCATTTCATGATGACAGGTGTCAGTGCAATAGGTCTGTAATAATTGAAAGATGTTATGGCAGCCTGTTTTGACACTGGCACTATTGTGGACGTCTTCAGGCAGGATGAAACAATGCACTTCAACAGAGAAAAGTTAAATATATTTGTAAGTACCTCACCCAGCTCTGCAGCACAGTCTCTGAGGACACGCCCCGGGATGCCATCCGGACCAGCTGCTTTCCGTGTGTTGATTTTACGTAGAGTCCTTATCACCTCAGCAGGCTGAATGACAAATGTCTGGCTGTTTGCAGCAGAAGCTTGACTGATAGTAGTCCCAGTTCTTTTCACTTCAAAGCGACTGAAGAACTGGTTAAGCTGCTCTGTCTCTGAAGCACTGCTGTTGGTCAGGCTACTACTGTTATTCTGTCCAGTGATGTTAGTTGGTGAAATGTTGGTGAAATGATTCTCGATTTTCTGCCTGTAGGTCGTGTTTGCATCCCTAATGCCCTTCACGAGTTCACACTTACATATAATAAACAGAGTAAAGGTTATGGGTATTTAGTTTGCTGTCCGGGGAGAGGGCTCTGAGCTCAGAAATTCCTCCCGAACCCGGGGTCTGGCATTTAGCCCGGACCCAGAGCGCTCCCCCGAGTCTTCCCCCCTGTGCTGGGGTAGGAACGGACCGATGGTGACGAGTCAGGGTGGTGGAGGGATGCTGGAATACTGTAGAGAGAATGAAGGTAAGATGGCTTGGACTATTTATAGAAGTTTTCTCTCGAGCTGATAGGATAGATGGTGTAATTGCTGATGATGAATTGGCCGGGTTAATTATCTGAAAGTGCTCCTCCCTAACTTTGTTAATAAAACATAATTTCACCAGTTCACACTTACATATAATAAACAGAGTAAAGGTTATGCGTATTTAGTGTGCTGTCCGGGAAGAGGGCTCCGAGCTCGGCATTTAGCCCGGACCCAGAGCGCTCCCCGCAAAAGATGCAATTAGCGTGGGACAGCAGCCAGAGTGGGACGTTGATAACCCCCCAAAACTTGCAGAACTTAAAGTTGGTGGGGTGCTGGACGTCGCTTGAAGTAGAATCATTGTGGTGGTATCTGAAAAGAGAATGTGGCTTCTGCGGAAGGGAGCACTGCTGCAGCAGTTGGAAGTAAATATATAGGCTTCTGCGGAAGCAAGCACTGCTGCGGCAGTTGGAAGTAAAGATATGGGCTCCTGCGGGAGTGAGTACTGCTGCGGTATCTGAAAAGAAAAAGAGGCTTCTGCGGAAGCGGGCAGTGCTGCGGCAGTGAGAAGTAGAGATGAGTGGGAAGAAGAGATACAGGCTCCTGCGGGAGCGGGCACTGCTGCGGCAGTAAACATGGAGAGGTTCGGGTAGACTGGTGGAAATGAGCTGATGTTAAAGGACTAGGCTGATGAGGCTTTGCTGAGCTTCTTTGATATGGAAGCGGTCTGACCGAATGTAGGTCTTGAAGGCCTCTGACGTCCAGCGGCAGAGTGTGTGGATTTGAGGCTGGGAGAGGCCTTTTTGGGCGGTTGTGGTAGCTGCGCCTATACAGAAGGAGTGGCTGGAGTAATGATCTGCTGGGATGCCGGATAACAGTAGAATGGACTTGAGGTGTTTTTGAAACCAGAAACTAGTGGTGCGGCGATTAGAGTCGTCAACGAAAAGCGGGTCAGACAGGAGTTTAGCCTGCGGGCTTCTGTAATGCAGGTAGGCTAGGAGGGTTTGGTATGGTTGGATTGGTGACTGGAGATTGAAGATGTAAATGAAGTGGCCTCTTCTCGATTGGTCTGTCTTGCTTTGCTTAATGAAATAAGAGCATAGAATAAGTGTGCATAGGATAGTAGCCTCTGCGGAGGGTAGAAATGCATTTGGTTAAGATCTCTAAAGTTATTGGCTGTCTAGCATCTGGACGGGAGGGTTGGGCTCTTTGGATGCCTTTGATGAGCATAGATGTCTGTGAGCTGGCTATTTCTGGGGAGGGTGAGCCAAACATGAGCTTGTGGAAAAATTGAATTCCACTTAGATAGCGTTTGATGGAGCTAGCTTGGAGGTTTTTGTTGGCGTTGAGATGAGAGATGAACGAGGTGATGGTGAGCAGGGAAAAATCGGGGAAAGGCAAGTTGTAAGCATAGTGAAATTTTTTAAAACTGTTCCAAGTGGTTAAGTAGGATTGGAGGGTCCTGGGGGAGACGGCCTGGAGAATAGAACTGAGGGAGGCATCTAGAAGGGTTCTTAGTGGGTGGTTTACGGGAATATCAGCTCTGAATATGGAGGTACTGGCGTTGGGAGTGGGTCAGCATCTGGTGCCAGCAGCCTGAATTTCTGGAAAGCAAAACGAGAGAGAGAGTCCGCTATTTGGTTTTTGGATCCGGGGACATGCTTTGCATTTAAAATGAATTAGTTGCCAGCTGAAATCCAAATGAGACGTCTTAAAAAGGGCATTAATTCGGGGAATGAAACCTGCCTTTATTTATGCAATGCACAGCCGCTTCGTTATCGATGATGCTGGTGGTGGGCCATTCTGTTCCCCACAGGGACGCTGCGGCGACTAGAGGATATAACTCGAACAGTGCTGAGGATGAGAGAGACTGTGGCAACTCTGGCAGCTGGGGGGGCCACGTAGAAGCGAACCAGCGGCCTTGGTAAAATCCCCCGAAACAGCATGAGGGGGCAGCGTCCGTGAATAATTGGATGTCGACCGGGAGAGAAACCATGCTATTATAGAAGATAAGCCATTCCATTGTTTGAGGAAGATTATCCATAAACCAAGCTTGTTGCAGCACGAACTAGATAAGGATATGCGATCCTCGAGCGTGCGCACAGAGGACGCGAGGGAGAGGAGGTGAGAGAGGAAAGGACGGCCCTGCGGGATGATGCGCATCACGAAATTTAAGTGGCCGAGGATAGACAACAGCTCACATTTGGAACAGTTTGGTTTGTCTAGGAGGGCAGAAGCGACCAGGATTTTTCTGTCGATTTTTTGTGGTTGGGCCCGAGGTTTTGACCTGGGCGAGCGGAATCCCGAGTTTGGAGAGTTTGGCTGGGATAACGCCAGGAGGCGAGATGATCAAAAAATCATCTAAAAGGTAATTATTGGAGAGGATCCAGCAGATAGCCTCTAATAACATGTCAAAAATTTTTGGGCTGCCTCTGCAGCCGAAGGTTGTGCAGACAGAAAAGTAAAATGTTTCGTGCTAACGTATGCCGAATAAATGCCAAAAATCTGGATGGATGGACATTAATTTAAAGGCAGAGGTGATGTCGACTTTGGCCAGCCACGCGCCGCGACCTGTGTCTTTAATCAGGGTTATAGCTTGGTCAATGTCGTGGTAGTGGAGAGAACATTCTTTGAGCGGAATGAGGCTGTTAATGCTTGGGAACGGGGAGTTGTGTGGGGATGAGAGATCGATTATCAGACGTTTTTTACCTGAAAATTTCTGGATGGCGACGTCGATAGGGCTGACGCGAAAACAATGGAAGGGGGGAACATTGAAAGGGCCGATCATGAAGTTTGACTCTATTTCTTTTTTGATTAAGAGATCGACTGTGCCTTCGTTGCTTCCCGGCTGGGAGAGTAATCCACGGGGACCCAGGCGGTCTAACAAGCCCTGACGGTATGTCGTGTATATAATCTTCCTGGTTAAAAATACAGTCCCCAGGCATCAGACCGATGATGATCAATTCGTGCCGACTGTATTTTACATATTTCTGTGCATGCGTGACACTCAGTGAAACATAAACTATCAATAGACTATACAAGAGGAGTCGATACGTGGAGTGCTGAGCCGCTGCGTGTACACGCGCCGCCATCTTTTTTAATTTTTATTTACTCTACAGTAGTAAGTCTATAGTACAGTCTGTTTTTTTTTTACTCTACAGTATCTTAACAAATACGATTTTAACACAGGGAACTGTGTATTTGATTTCTAATACTCACATTTGTAAACACCCGCGTCGCTGTTCTCCATCATGTTCGATGATGATGTATCTTCTCCCGTGGGCTTCTGGGATAGAAAAGTGTCCATCGGTGAGCACTTCAGAATCTGGGCTGAAGCAGTAGGACATCCGGGGATTTCTCGCCTACTCTTTTATGAATACTAAGGTTTCGGACATACTACTTTCTTCACATACTGTTTTCTCCTACTATATAGTAGGTAAGTAGACATATTCAAAAGCAATTTAAGTATACGTACGTCCGAATCTCACGAGAATTAGTGCAATCAGCTCGCCTACTATTCTCGCCTACTCTTTTATGAATACTTTCATGAATACTCGCCTACTCTTTTATGAATACGCAGCCATTGTCTCTCAAAAGAGAAAGTCGATTCTGAATCGCCTTAACGAGTCGTCATATTTTCGAATCTTTTGCCTGTTACCGGTATATGTCACTGGGTAACAAATTTGCATAATCCCCACCTGCCCGTGAGTCTGACCTGCCCAAAAACACTTCCGCTAGTTAGTGTGTTTACATCATGTTGAGAAGATACTGTGTTCAGGGATACCACAGAAATACAATGTGAACCTTTTGTTGTGTGCTCATCATTTTACGGAGGACTTCTTTAATCTTGGCTTTTATCTTCGTTGGCTTCTAATCTTCTTAATTTGGACTAACAAGCTCTCCGAAACACAACCTGTAAGTACGCTTGATACGTTATGTGCACATTTTCAATTGAGTGCTCAAAATATCAAGTTTATTTTGCTAATATGTGATGTATACCTAGTGCAGCTTTAGGTTTCCAGGTAAAGCACGATATTACAGTCTTACTGAAGTAGTTCTGACAATTCACTGTGAACCCACTATTTCCTAAGAATGTGTCAATTAATGTAGACTGATGTTGTTCTAATAATTACTTCATTTAATAGTAATGTAGTGTAGCGCACAGACTTTATAATCATAGTGAAATTGCTGTTTATTTTGCTGCACGGCAGTTTTAGGGTTAATGCGGGAGCTAGTTAGGCTGCTGTGATTCAGCTGTTCTGCGTTCTGATTAAAAGTTAAGACAGAGCTTCTTTTGTCTGTCGTTCTTCAAACATTACAGTAGACATATTTTGGTTTACAAACTGTATTGTTTCATCAGTTAGTCACGTTAGCACTCGGCTAACATATCCACCATTATTGTTTTAAGTGTTCACAGTTTAGCAGCTAAACTTTAGCTGTGGGCACGATTCGCTTGCATAAGTGTTTTTGTATTTTATGCCATTATTTTAAGAACGGATTGGAGCACTATATTATTGTTTTATTTAAAGGTGCTTTGTCAATGGTAGTGCTCGCTAACTTGCTCAGGGACTCCTCTCTGTGCCAATCACAACAGGCTTGGCCAGCTGACCAATCAGAGCAGAGTAGGCAAATGGAAGGGAGGGGTTTGCTCCGAACTTGCTTGGAACGAATCGTTTCGAAATCATTGGCAAATTACTCTAATATTAAATGTATATTCTGAGTCCTCTACAACAGGTTTAAATGCATCTAACACAATATTAGGACACTCTGAAATACCATATGACCTGCTCTTTAAGACTGAAATAATCATTTAGGTTCAGTAAAGCCCGAGACACACAGCACGATTTTCTGCTGTCCCAGACGAAAGATTGGTATCGTCAAACAATGGTGGCGATTTCTGTGATCGTGGCTCCTAATCGGTGCTCTTATGTCGTACAGCGAGAGAGGTTCAAAGACGGCTGTTGTCACGGTCTTGCGACCAAAGATAGCCTACAATAATTTTCTGAGAGTGTCAGAAATTCAGCATGATCATTGCACAAAGTGTTTGCTGCTACGACCCACATCTACTGACAGGCCAATAAAAATGCGACATGGCGCTAAAACATAAAACTGCTTACCTCAACCCAGATAGCAAAATTTGTCTGGCACACTTGTGGCCCACATTATTCCTTGAGTTCTGGCCCAGTATACACCTGGGTCCTCGACCCAGATCTGGCCCATATACCATGCTCTTAGAAAGATGAGTGTGGCCTAGATTTGGCCCAGAGATTATTATTAAATCAATGGCTGTGGGCCACTTTTGAGTAAATTTTGAGAAACTTGTGTGTGTGGCATCATGCCACAGCTGATGGCATATACATGCTATCATACTCAAATAAAAACAATAAAGCAGTTTAAATGAACGATTTTTATTTTTTCACACATTTTTTATAAAAAAGGCTAACAGTTTAATCTATCAATAGGAAATATTTCAACTGCATTAGAATTACACTGGAAATTAACTTTTAAAGAATGCATCACAACATTGTAACGATCGGTTACGAGATTTAAAATGGGGTCAGATTTTACTGTGTGAGATTTGTGGCTGTTAAAAGAATGACATAAAAGAGAGATCGATTTCAATAAGAATAGTGCATTTACAACCTCCACATGAGACTTTAAAACAACACAATAAAACCAGGAAAACTCGGGCCCCATTTTAAATCTTCTAACCCAACCTACTTGGCTGATAGTTACATATGGTGGCCCCTACGAGGAACATTTAATATTTTAAAAGCTGTGTTGAGAAAGTGTTCAAGTATGATGACTCATTTTGAAAATGCTGCTCCTTTTAAAACACCTGCTCATTTTAATGATGAACAGATTTCACACCAGTGTGGTTGTAAACAGCTTTGCGCTGAAGTACTTTCTCTTAAAACATTGTTTTAAAACTGGAGAACAGGCCCGGACGGGCCATCGGGAGCACCGGGAGAACTGACCATATGCACGGAGCGTTCTTTAGAACTTCCTCATAAAGATAAGCAGCTCGTACACTTCCGGTGAAGCTCATTTTATATGTGACCCCGCCTGTGAAAACCCAGTTAAAGTCATTTTTTTCTACATAAAATCATCCTTCATAAAGATGTAGAACATTCTGTGAAAATATAACCTTTATATCTTTAATATTGACTGAGTAAGGCCATGTCAAAGATTGAAATCATAGTGAAATTAATGCTTGAAATCCAACTTTGGTGCTTGTTATCTCATAATTAGATTTCTAGACTTTAGCCTGGATTTCACAGACAGGGTCACATATGTGCTAAATATAGGTAGAGACTCTCACAGAAACCTCTACTGCCTCATTCTTATCAGAAACTGAGAAACAAAATAATTGCAACACCGTAAATAATGATAGCGGCATTAACATACAGTTACCTGTTATTTAACAACATACTGTATATATTATATGCCGAGCCTGGTAATCCCAGGAGAGTACAGAAACGTAACTGTACATTTAAATGCTGACAAATAAACACTATCGTAACTGTTTAGGCTAACGGTTAGGCTTACAACATCATAATGGTATTCTTGATCATTAATATCGTACCTTAATAGCCATAAACACATTTTTAAAATAACATTTTAAAGCCTTTATTATTTCTCAACTCTACAGCTGGGCAGTAAAATTAATTTTAAAGGTTCACTTTTCATTCATGAAGACGACATGAATAAATGTGCCAGAAAATAAAGAAATGTAAAGACTTTTTAAGATGAAAATGACATGAAATTAGCATTATAACCAGGAGATGGCAGCAGAGGATCAATCATTGGCTGCAGCTGCCATTTCAACTCCCTCGTTTTTTCACGTCTTGCTTTTGGATTTATTATAAAATGAATATTATAAAAAGTTTTAGTACTTTACCGCACTGAAGTATAAAGTCTAGCAAGTGCAGGAAGCCACAAAGTCACTTGTCATTTAAGAAAAAGAAATAAATAAGCCCAGACAACAGCCTATAATGCCGAATTAGGCTATTTAGTTAAATACAAATTAAATAAGTTAAATATTAATGGTATAACAATTAAATAATGCATTCAATATTTTGTAGATTTCATTTAATAACTACATAATTTAAGTTTTATTTCTAACTGCAAGCTGCTAAATATATTCAGCCGACACAGACTGGTTACTGCTGTAGTTTTGTTAGTATTTTTAAAGTCTCATGTGCATATTGTAAATACACTATTCTTATTGAAACGTATCTCTCTTTTATGTCAGCTTAACACCTACAAATCTCACACAGTAAAATCTGACCCTATTTTAAATCTTGTAACCCAACCTACTTGGCTAATCGCTATAACATAACCTAACAGCTGAGATCAACTTAGCACGTAGACTAGTCCTTTTGGCGCCTCTTCCTTCCTCCATCCCGGTCTGAGGCCAGGTGCAACCACCTTTTCATCACGTTTTCAATTTCACTGTTTGTTGCCGTCGATGAAAAGACATTCTTTCGGACAGCATCTAATGAACACAAGTATAAAAATTAAAGACATTAACTAGAGAAACGACAAGAATTGAAAAAAAGAGAAACAACACTTGCGACTGACTTCAGCACCTTAAAAGGTTTTACTGAGAGATTAAATCTCTCCAAATCTCAGCAGAGGAGGATTAAACACCTCCAAAAACAGCGTTACCAGCTTCACGCATTACTAACCCGACTGACTTCATTCCTGTCAGACGTCTACCGAAATTCTTAGGAACTGCCACTTTTCATATATTGAGAAATGTGACCGTATATTTACTATGTGTAGCAGAAACATAACTTACGTGAATACACATTAATACAACAAAGTATTTAAGTTTTGTTTATGAGGAAAACTGTGTTGGTATTATTATAGGGGTGCGTGTTGAAAATGCATGTTGGTCAAACACAAATTAGTTGAGTAAAACATGTTTGAGAAATTCAAGGCAATCAGTTTCCACACACTGTAAACACATATTGCCTTGGTTTAACTCAACTGAGTTGTGTTTTTGCTACACAAAGTATTTGAGTGAAGGTAACGCATGTGAATACACATTGGTATAACAGTAAATATACAATTCTTTACTGTAATCTACAGTATGTTACCGTAAATTAAACAATTATTTTCAATGAAACAACATCTAACACCTCTTTCACATTATACTGTATGTGTAAGCAATGCACAATTTTGGTTATAAGTGAAGCTGGTAATGCTGTTTGTGGAGATGTTTAATCATCCTCTGCTGAGCTCTTGAGAGATTTAATGTCTTTTATTTGCAATTGACTTCAACTCAGTGTCTGAATTCACTCATGTCGAGTGGACTATTGTAACTACTGTATTGTAACTAATTTATGGAATAGAAAATGGCGATAAAAGGCGCAATTAGACACACTGAGCTCAGTAAATTCACTGCACTGTAAAACTTTTCTGTGTAAATTTGCAGTACTTAACTGGTACTAGCTTCACCTACAAGGTACTGTTTATTTATAGTTTTTTACTGTATTGAGAATTACGGCGTATTAAAAATTCTCGTAAATTAATCGTAAAATACTGGCAAGACATTTGCTTGTGGTTTACTGTTAATTTTACCTACTTTACTGAATGTTACTGTGATGCATTAAAATAAAATGTTATTTCTTCATTTCATTTGCAGAAACCAACTGCCTTAACTTGGCCAACTGCCACTTATGTTTATAAACTAATATTTGTCAAACTTTTTACATGCGAGTCCAATAAATAAGAATATTCTTAAAATGTACTTAATTAAGCAAAACCATTGAAACTAGAAACTTTTTTTTTTTTTAAACTCAGATCTTTTAGAATTAACATCACAGTTACTGTCTTTAAATGAAGCAACATGCAGCAGAATATCAGTGTTTCTCTGCTCACCTTTGACTTAAACACAAACTCTACTCTTCAGCACAAAACTCAGACAAACAGAAACCCTTTAAATCCCAGCAGAACAGAACAGTAAACTCTAAAAGACCTTCCCCATATCACTATGTGCAAAAACACACAAAATAGCATTTGACACACTACAGAGAGTAAAAGTAACACTGAAGCAGTGTTGCCATTAATGAGATAATCAAGTGATTAATTAATTGCTATGCATTAGTGAACACCTGCCGTTAACAAGCAGAATCACTGAAAGACAATCTCTCAAGATCTCAGCAGAGGACTCAGAAAACAACTCCTCAAACAGCATTACCAGCTTCACGCTTTACTAACCAGGGGTGCGTTTCCCAAAAGCATCGTTAGCAAAGTTCCACTGAACTCCACTGGCAACAACACAACTCGTGACCATAGTTGGCTCTAGGAAACACCCCCCCGGACTGACTTTATTTCTGTCAGACGTCTACAGATGCTCTTAGTGAGAGATTTAGATGTTGATGTTTTATTGAAAATGTTTGGTTACCATTATGGTGAACAGTGTTTAGTTTGGTTGGGCTACTGACCTTTGACTTCTTAGATTTAGTTTTTTTAGGCTGCTGTAACGTGTAAGACACGTTTGCTATAGCAAAAACAAAAAGCCAAAAAAATCTCATTGTGATGCGAGTTACTTATTGATGATGATTTAATCATTGTGTAGCAGCCTGATTTATGGACCTCTTCCAGTGTCTAACCTCTTATTGAGAGTATTACGTTGTTAATGCACTTTAACTTCACATTACCACAATAGTGATACCTCCGCTGTCAATTATGAGGTTCTCCAACACTCTTCATTTCAAAACTTCAAAATAAGGTGTCAGCCAAACACACACAGACATCAAGAATCAGCATATGAACCTCAACGATGGTGATAAAACTATTCATGCTGTAATGCATGCTGGGAGTCATGGGTGAGTTTAAATGAATCCTAACCTCTGATAATTCTCAGTGAGAACTTCTTTACACGTATGACAGGAACAGAGTCAAACTTGTCAGTAATAAGTGAAGCTAGTAATGCTGCTGAGATCTTGAGAGATTTCATGTCTTTTATTTTCATTCATAGTTCTTTCTCTTTTTCTCTGTTATTGTTGTTTCTCTTTCGTTCAGTGATTCTGCTTATTATCAGTTTATCAGTGTCTGGCTTCTCTCTGTCAGGTGGACTATATTAGTGAACTCTGTTAGAATTTGGCTGGTTTTTACATCACAGTTTTACCGTGTGTATATTGCAGCAGTCTACTTTGTAAGAAATGGCAAATATTGCCCAGATTGTTTTTTTATAGTATATTACTGCTTTCACGGAAAACGTTATGTTACTGTCAGAGACTGGCTCAGCATTTTTTTTTTTTTACAGTAAGTGTTTAATGTCATAAACATGAAAATTACTTGGAATAAAATACTTTTGTGGCAGCCATAGCGTAAATGTAATCATTGATTCTGGACTGTGATTGACTCTGGTAATTACCAAAGATAATGTGACCACAACACGCATTATTTTTCACTAATTCCTTTTGAATTACTGGATCATCTAAAAGTAATCTTTCCTTGAATTAAATTTAAACTGTAATAAATAAGCAATTTATTTATTAGTGGTAACTATTTTTGTATTAAATGTGATGAGCAGTCAAATGGTAATTTTCAAAATATAAACACAACATTAGTCTGTGATTTCTAATCACATATTACCGAAAAATCAATGTAAATCAATATTCTGTATCCAATTATTTTATGTTGTAACTAAACATGTTATAAGTGAGATGATGTACAGTTAGCTGGTTGTAATTTCAAAACAAACCCTTTTGATTTTTAAATTAAACAAGCTTTCCTTTCCTTCCCCTCCCAGCTATAGCAAACACACACATACATACTTGCATATACAGTATAAATATATATATATATAATCCTAAATGTATCCCTTATTTCAGAGGTGTCCAGTCCAGCTCTTGGAGGGCCAGTGTCCTGCAGCTTTTAGCTCCAACCCCAACTAAACACACCTGAACCAGGTACTAGACACTTCCAGGCAGGTGTGTTGAGGCAAGCTGGAGCTAAACTCTGCAGGACACTGGCCTCCAGGACCGAGTTTGGACAGCCCTGCCTTACATAAACATCAAGGTCGCATTGTTAAAATTAAGCCTTGTAACACTTTACTTATGGCATGATTTAATTCTGAAGAAACAGTGTTAAGGCGTTCTGATATTCTCTATGCATGCAACAGATTCTTTAAGACATTTTAAATTTATACGATATCCTTACCAATAACAACATCCTTTATTTGCAGGGCCGCCAGGGATATTTTTCCATTCACCCCTCTCCAGTTGATGCTTTTGGCCAAGTCATTTGAAATAGTTCGGTGCATTGTTCGCCACACAGTATCCTTTGTATCGCACCCTCCAATCAGGCCTAGATGATTAATCTAAGAGAAACATATCTTGTCAGTTATCTCCATGTGATATATCAAGAGTCCACCCCAAAATCATCATTAACCCAGCCTCATGTTGTTCGACTCATAAATGATGATTTGTTCATCGTCAGAACACAAATGAAGATAACTGAAGAATGTTTTCAGCAGTCTGTGTCCATACAAAGAAGCTGAATTACAACCATCACCTTAACGCTCCAAAAAGAACAACGTTTGAAACATATCAGCATTGTTCTGAAGCAACATAAATCATTTCATATGATGCCATTTAAAGAAATAGTTAAGCCAAAAATAAAAATTTGCTGACAATAGTGCAGGTGCACAGGTACCGTGGCTTTGAGTGTCTAAACAGCAGATGAAGGCTGCATCAAAACCATCTTTATTTGATCATCTTGATGCAGCTGTTATCTGCTGTTTAGACACTCAAACCTGTGCACCTGCACACTTTCAGACTTACAACTTACAAGTTCAGAGGTTCTTTTAAATATCGCTTTTGTTTTGATGAAGGAAGAAACTCATAAACTGTACATCTTGGATGACCTGTGGGTGAGTAAATTATCAGCAAACTTTCATTCCTTTAAGACATTTAATTTTTTTATTCTTACTCGGATTGCCTGTGTTTAATGTTATTGATTTTAAACATTTTAGTACAAAATATACAAAAAACACAATGAATCATGATGGGCCAAAGTACTTTTTTATAGCACTGAATCTTAATTTGTGTTCTGAGGATGAATAAAAGTCATGCAGGCTTGGAGCAACATGAGAGTGAGTAAATGATGCATTTTTGAGTGGATTTTATCTTATTCAGGTGATATGTACTAATTGCAGCAAGTACACAGTACAAACTACACACACTGAAACTAATGTAACATTTTTTCACAAGATTCTTTTTCATCTCAACTGACCAGTTTTTCTTTGAAATCCACTGATTGTAACTTCTGCTCCAGCGTATTAAGGGCCTGGAGGTCTTTCACTGGCAGAAGTCCACGTTCAATCACATAATCGGTGTCCTGGGGATGCTTTGCATTGAGGATGCGCAGAATGGACTGTTGCTGATCAAGAATCATTTCTTGCTTTGTCAGCATTTCACGGATTAATGCTGGAATGGTAATTTTAAGATAATATAACATGAACAATAGTTATAAAAATTAGAAGGGCAACAGCATGGGGATACATAAAATGTATCTGTCATTTAATTCAATGTAAACTCTTGTACCTTCTGTCTGGGCCTGTCACAGGAAGAACTTTTTAGCACATATTCAATATATAGATTTGACTAGTATTGGCACAATAATTTTATTACAGTTAAATAATAAAAATATATTTACAGAATTATTAAATACAGTTTACAGTTGTATGCACACATTTACAAATCTAATGTACTATTTGCATTCTAATAAATTAAATAATTTTGCTTGTAAATAGTTCCTTGTATTTCATGATATATTATATGAATATAATGTACACAAATGAGACAAAACATTATGACTACCTGCTTAATATTCTGTTGGTCCTCTGCATGCTACCTAAACATGTGACTCCAGACTGCTCGTCAGATGTGACTTGCTGTCTGCCGTGCTGCTGAGTGGTTTGTGATTGTAGCTCTGTGTAGCTTCGCTTTTCTATTGAATCTTTTACTGTCATTCTCTGTTGTTTAAAGTGATTAAATATAACTTTATTCCCACCATATATCCGATACTATCTATCTAACTAATTTTCATTTTCATTTTAAACCACGAGTGCAGTGCAGCGCTTTAGCATTCGTTAGCCGGTTAGCTTGTCATTCAGCTTGTTTCTATTTGCATCTATTACCGTTTTCTTTTTTCTCTTGCTCCCTTTCTTTTTTTCTCTCGCTCTGTTTATTTTCTCTCTCACTCCGTTCTTCACAAGTTCATCAAACAACAGTGGTAAGTAAGAATCATTCATCAATCACGGTGAGTAACGGCTTCTTCTCCTGCTATTGTTGTTTGCACCGCTTGCCACATGTATAGTTTATCTCTCTCTGTCAGCGACGAGGGATTCACATGTGATAAATGCAGGGAAATAGTTAGGCTGACAGAGAAGATTTCCGAATTAGAGACACGCATCCAAACTTTAATTGAGTAAGAATGTGAGGGCTGTAGATACAGCTTTGGATGCGATTAGCTCAGGGAGTCCTGTAGTACATTGTTCGGTTCCGGTTACAGAGCCTCCGCAGCAGGGCAACTGAATGACTGTGAGGCGGCATAGTCGCAGGTCAAAACACTTCGCGCTACCATTCCGATCAAAACATTAAACAGGTTCTCCCCACTCAGTGATGCACCCGCTGAGAAACCTGATTAAAGTGCTCTAGTTATTGACGATTCTATTGTACAATACGTGAAAATAGAGACACCAGCCAGAGTCCAATGTTTACCGGGAGCCAGAGCGCCTGACATCTTGGCAAATTTAAAAGTGCTGGCTAATGCTAAACGTAAATTCAGTAATATTGTTATTCACGCCGGCGCTAATGATGTTCGACTTCGCCAGTCGGAGATCACTAAAAATAACATTAAAGAGGAGTGTGAACTTGCAAGCATGATGTCAGACACTGTAATATGCTCTGGTCCCCTCTCTGCTTACCGGGGTGATGAGATACATAGCAGACTGTCGTCACTCAATGGCTGGACGTCTAAGTGGTGCCCGCAGAATAACATAGGTTTCATAGACAATTGGAGGAGTTTTTGGGGCAGACCTGACCTGTTGAAAAGAGATGGTCTTCATCCCTCCTGGGGTGGTGCCGTTCTTCTCTCTAGAAATATGGCACATAGTCTTAGAGTTTGTACTTGACTAACTGGGGCCCAGGTCAGGAAGCAGACGGACTGGCTAAACCGACCGTCTGCTAGCCGCCTCACGTCACAGAAATCAGTTCATTCTCAGCACATAGAGACTCTTTCACCTAGATATCACACTATAGAGACTGTGTCTGTTCCCCGAACTAGAAAATACAAAAAACCTCCAAACCAATTTAAGGTTAACAATTTAATTGAAGTTCAACAAATAAAAAACAGATGTAATACAGATAAACAAATGATAAAGCTTGGCTTATTAAATATTAGATCCCTTTCTACGAAAGCACTTTTTGTAAATGATATGATCACTGATCATAACCTAGATGTGCTCTGTTTGACAGAAACCTGGCTAAAACCTGATGATTACATTATCTTTTGGACGTGGCTCATGTTTATAACAGTAATCTTGGGGGGTAGACTCGTTTAAAATAAAGGCTACAATTTATAGCAATATTTTCAGTATTTCTCAGAGGGTGGGCTTCAAGTATAACTCGTTTGAAGTAATGGTGCTTCATATAACATTATCCAGTGAAACGTCTCGGTTACGTATGGTAACCCTCGTTCCCTGAAGGAGGGAACGGAGACGTCACGTTGTGCCCTATGAATTGGGATATTGCTTCGATAGACCAATCTACTTCGAGTGTAAACTAAACGAGCCAATGCACATTGGCATGCAATTATTGCATTCAGCTGCCGCTGATCACAGCGTGAGTATAATAAGTCAGCAGGTGCAATGCATACCAGGTTTTCGCTGAGGAGCCGAGCCGGCGACTCGGCCGCTCAGCAGTGGTACAGCAACCGTGGCGACGGGACGTGATGTCTCCGTTCCCTCCTTCAGGGAACGAGGGTTACCATATGTAGTGATTGTAACCCTCTTGGAAAGGCAGAAGTCTGCCAGGGAAACACGGGCTCTATGGCTATACCGTGGGCTATACACATACGAGAACTGCTTAGGTCTCAATATGGAACCCAGCCTTCCACGGTTCCCGTGGATTCATCGTGAAGGCCCGGCGCCCGGACGTTCCGCCACGTCTGCTGCTGAGGGTGATGGAGGATCTCAACAGGGTCTACTGTAGGACACTCTGGAGCAGTTTTAGCAAACCGACACTAACCTGGGCCTCTCGGCACCACTACCCGTTTGAGGTGAGAACACAGGAGGATACCGGCTCCACGCGGAGGCTATAGAATCTAGCGAACGTGTTGGGGGTTGCCCAGCCCACAGCCCTACAAATATCTGTCAGCGAGGCGCCATGAGTCAACGCCCAGGAGGATGCAACACTTCTAGTTGAGTGAGCTCGCAGCCTGAATGGGCAGGACACACCCTGTGCCTGATAAGCCAGGGTGATGGCATCCACAATCCAGTGGGCCATCCTCTGCTTAGAGACGGCAGTTTCCTTCTGCCAGCCTCCGTAACAGACAAAGAGCTGGTCTGAGGTCCTGAAGCTTTGTGTCCAGTCTACGTAGCACCTCAATACTCGGATGGGACAGAGCAAAGCCAGGGCTGGGTCTGCCTCCTCCGGGGGCAGCGCTTGCAGGTTCACCACTTGGTCTTTGAAGGGTGTAGTGGGAACCTTGGGCACGTAGCCGGGCCGGGGCCTCAGGATTACCTGGGAGTCAGCCGGCCCAAACTCTAGGCACGAATCGTCGACCGAAAATGCGTGCATGCCCCCTACCCTCTTAATGGAGGCCAGTGCAAGCAGGAGCAGAATTTTCAATGAAAGAAACTTTAGCTCAACTAAATGAAAAGTTTGTGATTTGTCCCTCCTCAGACTGCTGTTTCAGAGATACTCTGACCCAGTCGCCTTGCCATAACAATTTGGCCCTTGTCACTCAGATCTTTTTCCTGCCCATTTCTCGTGCATCCAACACGTTACATATCTACCCAGACCTTAACATGTGGACTTGTTTGAAGATGATCAAAGATATTCGTTTTACCTTTGACTGGACATAATGTTTTGGCTCATCGTGTACAAGAAATGTTACATTTTCAGCAACCTTTTCTATGTTTTATTTACTATTGTCTTTAATATTGAACTAGCCTTTTTATGCTCAATTTATCCTCCTGATAAATAAAAACATACTAGTGATGGGAAGATCAGATCACTTTCCCGACTCTGATTTTTGAATCTTGTTAATCAAAATGAACACATCTTTTTTCCAAGTCATTTCGTTGATTTAATTCTTTATAGAACAGTTAAAATGTAAAAAAAAAAAAAAAAATTCCCCAACACAAGGCCAGGGGCCAGTTGCGTAAACTTAGCCTCTATATTAAGACATTGTCTTTAGAACTAGTCTGACCAACTAGCAGTTAGCCAAGGGGTAATCAATTATATTTTTTGGATTCAACTTAGACTAATCTACATTTTTATGTAACTGAATTTAAAAATGATAACCAGTCTTAAAGAAAAAAATTAGTTGACTAACTTTAAAAGGCAGTGTGTCCTGAAAACAGAATTGATTATTTCACCTCTCGAGACTTTGGGTTTGAGTTGTTCATTCTTTTGTCTCATGCCGCTTCCCGGCTCAGTAAAAAACACAATTGCATATTATTAACTATATGTTGTTATAATATGTAGGAATATTTGCTTTATCAAAGTGATTTTTCCCCATCACACGGATAAAGTTTAAAGTGTTAACCGACTCTTTATTACTCACATTTAATGTTATGGAAAAGAACCTGCAGGTGTGTTTGTAAGGAAGGTTGGGAATTGTTATTAACTAACTTCTGTATCCAATACTGCTGTCAGAAGACGAACAACTTGGACCCAAAGACTCTGGAAGTGAACTAATCATTTCTGTTTCCCATAAAAAACCAACAGGATGGTGCACATGCGTGATCAACACAAAATGAACAAATCCCTTGATGAGAAAACTCGATGTTCCTGAGTCATATTAAAGACTCATTCAAATTGAATGAATCGTTCATGAACGACACATCACTAATAACATACTGTACTTACAGACAATAAGTTCAGGAGTAGGAGACTGATGAGTCCTCTGGTGTTTGTGAAACTGAGTCTGTTGAGGCTGTACTGAGTTTACACCTCAAGGAAAATAAAGTATTGTAACTTTTAGTTATATTTATTATTTTCTACTAAAGCAAGGGGTTAAAAGTTAACCATTCATTCATAAATATATCATTAAAATTTTAGCCTACGCCAACTTACTAGCACTGATTTCAGGTGGCTGCTGAACACAGTTCCAAGAAACACCACTCTCTGGAAACAAAGATCTTGTAGGCTCTTGTGGAGCTGCTGAGATTAACAGTTACAGATTTTTAAAAATAGATCTCTGGCATATACCAGTATAGAAGAGGATTAGGGCCAGGCAATAATATCTAATGTGTAATACTAATTATGATATACTAATGTTATTTTTTTCTCTTCTTTTTCCTGACAGACTGTGAGTGAGAAAGACTGGCGAGACTTACTAAAAGTATAAATTTTTGTACATTTATTCACTCATCTGACATTTGCAAAATAGCACAATTCTGTTATGTTCTGTATTGTAATTCTGATATTAAAATTCTACAATAAGCATTTTAAAAATGAGTGTGAATCCATTTTTGTGTTTAAGATTTACTGTGTAATGGGTATTTAAAAAAATTAATAAAAAATATGTGTGGTGTAAATATGGTTAACTAATGGCATTTGGTTTATCAGCCACATGTGGGCCACATAAGGGCCATCAGCCCTTTACGCTGTTGTTGAGCCATGTTTCCGTGAACACAAAAACACAACAGTCTCTTACAGTCCTCTGAGTTGAGCGTAGTAGTCGGATGTAGTCCAGTTTATTGTCCAAAGAGCGTACGTTAGCCAGTACGATGGTGGGGATAGCCGGCTTGTGTGGGTTAGCCGCTAGCCTAGCCCGGATACCTCCGCGTTTACCCCTCTTCTGCTTCCTCTCGCGCCGCTTGTGGCGCCTCCGCTGTGGGCGAGATGCAGTAGTGGGGGTCGGTGATGGTGTGGGCCTCCGGAGCAGACCGAGATCCCGCAGCTCTTCGGCGTGCGCAGAGTTTAACTCTAAAAATGTGGTTCTGCCGACATCGAGCAGAAACTCACGACTATATGCGCGCTTAGAAACAAATAGACGCGATGAATACATACAAAAACACTGCGACTCACAAGACAAAAAACACGAAAACACCTTTCTGTCGGGAGAGAGAGAAGCCGCAGCGTGTGAACGCGCCGCCATCTTGGATCGTGTGAATACCATATAAGGTCCATATATCAGCCACATCTGTTTTTATTATTCGGCTCACTCTGGGTTGGGTTATGGCACTGTTCAGGTTCAGTTCTGGCTAAAAAGATGTGGACCAGTTTTGGGCCAGCGAACACAAACTAATCTGGGCCACACTTTAGCTGTTGATATGGGCCAGATCCGCGCCAAAGGAAATTCGCTGACTGGGACCCTGGAGTGCTCAAAATTGTAAATATGAATGGTAATATACTTCACAGACATTTTACTCATAAGAATTTCTAGGGGTGCCAATAATTGTGTCCAATGTGTATTTGAGAAAAACATTTATTTCATAATGAGATTTTCCCCCATTTTCAATTGTTTTAGTTCAATGAAAGATTAGATATTTGTAAATTTTTAAAAATAAAAGATCAAAATGATTAACAATGCAGATTTATTTTCACAGCCTTCTTTGAACATATTTACCAAGGGTGCCAATAATTCTGACTGTGCAACGAGATGAAATGAACCTGACACGAGTGTGTTTATTCTCAACTTTTTTCTCGAAATTTAATGAGTTTATTCTCAATATTTTATCTCAACTTTTTTTCTCACAATTTAACGACTTTTTTTCTCGAAATTTAATGAGTTTATTCTCAATATTTTATTTTGACTTTTTTTCTCGAAATTTAATGACTTTAATTTCAATACTTTTAATTATTTTAATTATGTTTTTTTAAATTATTATTATTGCTTGGCCTTAATCCTCTTCCGTATACCAGAGATCTGAACAAAACAAAACAAAAAAAAAACAGAAAAATAAAAAAATAAAAATATATACACACACACAATATACTGTATATATATATATTCTTATATATATATATATATATATAAACATACAGTATATACACACATACAATATATATATATATATACATACACACATACAGTACATATACATACAGAAATATATATACATATACATACAGAAATATATATACATATACATACAGAAATATATATACATATTCATACAGAAATATATATATATATATATATATATATATATATATATATATATATATATATATGTGTGTGTATATATCATATAGAAACCTGTACTGTATACACTCACATTCATATGCGAAATCCTCAGGTTGCCAGATGGTGTGGTTGCTGGTCAGCATTTCTGCAAGGGATATAGTCTTCAAGGTTACCTCCTTTGTGGGTCGATAAAACTGATGGACTGGTGGAGCAGCAGGAAGACCTGTGCTATCCTGCTGTAAAGCATCATCTTCCTCAGAGTCCATCAAAAAAGAGCTCAAAAGTCGAGTGCGTGGCCTTTAAAATATATTTTTTAAATTATTAAACTTTACTATACAACAACACAAAACAAATGTTACCAAAAACATTACACCTACTTTTTACGTCTGACTTTTTTTCGGCCTGGTTCCTCTGCATCTGACTGAATGTCAGATCGAACCTCAACCTCTCGGACCTTCCTCCTTCCTTCCTCATAGTTGTCTGTTAATTTAAAAACAAAAAATTAAATCTTAAATTGCTATAAACATTCCTAAGACTACATGAATAAGAGATATCCATCACACCAGTGGTGAACAGCTCTCTAATTTCCCAGGACACCCAGTCCTGACTTGGAGTCACCTGCTGCTTGATTGCTGAGTGTAATGAGATTACCTTAAGATGTGGCCAACAGCTTACTCCATTCTGTATACCAACACTCGGTACCAACTCCACTTCCTTCGTTTTTAAAAACTCCACCACTTTGTACATATCTAAATTTGAATAATTCATTTTAAAAAATGAAAAGAATGATCTTTATGCTGCAGTGCTGTATTATTCTCAGTTACATCACTCCATGTGCAGTAAAGGCACTGCAACAAATCGGCCTTGATATGGTAACCTCACATACGTCACATTTCCATTCAGCTCTATGAATTTCAAGCTAGGTTAGAGGTCATCTATTAAAAAGACCCCTATCTGAATGGAGTTTATGGGATAGTGAAAGAAAGGCTCCATGCATTCATATTCTCTGTAGACACCGTTATCTCCCATACTTGAGAGATTAACTCTAGTGGTACCTATAACAACCTCCCGGAACTGACAAACTTCATTAAAACCTGGTGGGATTGGGCCATTTTCATATTGTTTTTTCCAAGAAGATTGTCATATTAGCATTTGCCACAGAACTGTCCATTTCTGAGAGTGGCCGGATAACCTGTGATAGAAGATGGTGTGGAGTTCTTATCATTTTCTTTATTTGTCCCAAGAAGTTTGCGAATGGAAACCCAGATATTAAGTCAAGTCTTCCATAGTCAGGGTACTTTTTAGACATATTTTTAAACTACAATCATCAAACCTAAAGGTTTCATCACCCAGTGTATTTGCATTTTACAATTTATAATGTTGTTGATTCATATTTATATTATGAGGAAGATAGGCCTACTTAAAAAAAAAAAAAAAACTTTCAAACTCTGAATTGAATTTATTTAACTAAAAAAGACAAGTAAACAGTCTGTACTAAAATAAGAATAGATTAATGACAAGCAATGGCACAAACAAATACAATAACAAGATACAACTAAAATTAACTGTGCTTTAAGTTTTTCAGGTAGGTTTAACAGTAATATTCAGGTACAGAAATACCACAGAAACAGAATAACCTATTTATCTTTAAAATAACACTGGTTAGTCTTCAATGTATAAATAAACATTAATGACAGACAGCAGCAGGTTTATTTAGGTTACTGTCTCTTTAAGACCTCATGCACGGATGAAACTGTTACACACAAGTTTTGTTTACATTTACTTAATAGCTTGTATACCGACAATGTTTAGTATAAATCGACTGTTTACATGAATACTCATCAAGATGGGCACTTTATGACATATTTTTGTATGTATTTGGCCGTTTACGCGCACACTCTCAGATGCGTCTCTATGTGTGCACGCTTTGGTTGTGAGGCGGCTCACAGAAAGGGTCTCAGTCACAGAGCGCGCAAGTACTGAATTGAGCACTTGAATGTTTCAAATGGTAAGACTCAAAAGCACGTGCAAATTATACATTCCATCATCTGTCGCGAGTGTCTTTCAACTTGAAATATTTGTGGGAATTTCCAGCGTTACATTTATACAATTATGCGCAATCCCCGCGCCGAAATTCAAGCCCTGTGTGAGCAAAGTCATTAAGACCTATACACAGAGTTGGACTGGAGAGAATAAAAATAGCCACAGATAACAACATAAAATTGCTGTACACTGGTTCTGAAAGCATGTTATGAAGAACCACTGGACTGGTGTGTAGATCATTGATTAAATGTTCTTAGTTATATGTTAATCGCATTTGTACCTGACACGTATCCGTAGTCGGGACGTCGATATATGCTCCGGATGTATATGAGAGTGGTCGGTCTGCAATCACGTGATAACTATACAGTTCCTCAGTAAAGTGTTAATGTCGTGTGTCCATCATTCATCACGGTGTATAACAGAAATTGTCACAAAGAAATTGCTTTCCACCTCAGTCTCTCTGAGAGTTGCCTAAGTCTCCTAATGAACTCCACAGGAATATAACGTTTCAAGCTAATGAGAGCATCTGAGATTATACCACTTTGGCGCGCAGACAAACGACAGCATAAAGGCCCAGAAGCAAGCCATATGTTCAACAGTTTTCTCATGACACCAAGACATACAAGGTGCGTGTAATCATGTGGAAAAAATTATAGCATGCCAATTCCTGCATCTTTTAAAAGTGAAACTTCAATATGATGTTCTTCATCCGACATGCTGAGGAAGGACTCATCAGACCTTCATGGGCTGTTGACCTCAAGAAAGTTTATTCTATGGTTAATGTACACACCAGATTGGATGCACTTGTCACAACCAGAATAACCGGTATGCATTTTAATTCCCTTTTTGAAAGCTCTAGCTGGAGAATCACAGATGATAGATGAGACTTTCAGGAAAAATTCCTTTCCATTTATGACAAATCCCTTGCTTAACTCTTGCAATTCACTGACTAGATCTTTCAAATAGTTAGTTAGTGATGTTGGCTTTGATTTACCACAGAATAGAACAATAACAACTGGTTTCTTAGTATAACCCTTAGTATAACAGGAGCGTCGCTAGTGGGGGGAAAAGGGTGACAGAGTGCATAGGGCCAAGCGGTAAGTGGGGCCCATGATCGCACCAGAATAGGCAAGCCATATGTCAGCCAGAAGTGTTGCGTATAATCGGGCCGGCTCTGGCCAAATATCCTTTCACCGATGCCGACATTAAACCAACAGTGGAGCATTTCGCCGCTTCCATGCTGTGTGCTTCCGTGTGATATGCTATGATCTTATAGGATTGTTAAAATCGTGCAGTGTGTCTCGGGCTTAAAGCAGGGTACATCAAAATTATTATCTGTGATGATTTCATGTACAATAATCACCTTATGTGTGAGCGATCTAATGTTTAGGATGTTTAGAAATTGTTCATGTTCACTTGTTATGTGATTTTCTGGTTTAATCACGATCAGATATGTTCTACATCAAAGTATATTTATTATTTGACCTCCTTATTCAGGAAACAGAAACAGTCTCTGTAGAATTGACTGCACATGCACTACTATCAATTAAGGTGGTAGAACAACAAAGAGTGTGATTTGAGTTTTGATTTATTAGTCATAAGGAGATGTTGCAAGACAGAAGATCAGTCTTCACTGAAGTGCAGACACATGTCACTCGCACAGACAACGTAGGTTGTGTCGCATTAGCTGGTTCCCACCTCTTTCTTCCCTGAACAATAAACCTTGTTACACGTACATATGATGATACTTTTACCAGCTGAGAACTCGTGACGAGCCTATAAAATGTGTAAAGAAGTCATAACAGGGCCAGGAATTCCACCGTCATAGCAAACAAAGAAAGATCTGCTGCAAAGAGACGCGGTTCAGACACCTGTACCCAACTGTAATGGAGAACATCGTGAGAAAAACCTTTTTAGGGTCACATCTGTTTTTGGATCATTTCGATGTCTTCACATTCGAAATATGAGCACACCAGGGTTCGAATGGCAGCATTCACAACTATTTGAAAGAACTGCACTAACAGAGCAATCACACCAAGGTTCGATTTAATTTGATTATTTACAGATGTATAGTCCTGAGATGTGTTATGTGTTGTATAGCCTGGGGGGGAAACTATTCTTGTGTCTGGCTGTTTTGGTGCTCAGTGCTCTGTAGCGCCAGCCAGATGGCAACAGTTCAAAGAGGGAGTATGCCGGATGTGAGGGGTCCAGGGTGATTTTTTTAAGCCCTTTAACTCATTCTGGAGGTGTAAAGTTCTTGAAGGTTGGGCAGGGAAGCACTAATAATATTCTCAGCAGTCCTGACTGTCTATTGTAGTCTCCTGATGTGTAATTTGGCAACTGAGCCAAACCAAACCGTTATAGCTGAACACAGGACAGACTCGATGGCTGACTAGAACTGTTTCAGCAGCTCCTGTGGCAGGCTGAATTTCCTCAACTGGTGAAGGAAGTACAGCCTCTGCTGGGCCTTTTTCACAATAGAGTGAATGGGCCTCATTTACGAAAACGAACATACGACAGAATGTGGGCGTACGATCGTTTCAACGCAAAACTTTGATCAAATTGATCAAAATGGACGTGAGTGGTGGCTACGATGAAATCTCACATCTGGTCTCAGCTCGTGTACGCAAGTTTTTTTGACCTGAACTTGCACACAGCATATAAATCTGGTGGAGAATTGTAGAATGACAGCATTTTGTTCATTTAGATATTTTCCTGACCGTCAACCAAAGCTCATTAGTCGATCACTGACCAGTAAGATTAGAATGTCTTTTGTTTTTGTTTTATTCAGGGCTTTAGCTTTATATGCGCGAATAGCAGCGTAAACCACAGACCATGAGGATTCACACATCGTCGCATCACGCACCTGCAGCGCTTCTGTGAATAGAGAAAAACAGAAATTAAGTCTATTTTGTGGAATGAGACAGGCTCGTGAGCTCAATGCCGTTTCAGTTTTGCTTGTATGCCATGTATAATGAATGCCACTATAGACTATTTTGTTTTATTTATAGTTTAATACATAATTTTATTACTACTCATTTTTCATTCTTGTGCTGTTCTGAATACTGTTACATTTAAAATATTTGTTGTAGAGTGAGGGGAACTAAATAGGCTATAATGTTTATATTTACCAGTATTTTAATATACATATAAATTACATAAATTAATGCAGCTTAATTGTTTGCAATTGCAAGGTTAACAGGTGTTTTTGGAGTAAGATCAATTTCTCTTTAATGAGATTACTTCCTCTTTTTGGTTGGGTTTCGTTTCTCCGTGTCGTAAACTCAAGGCTTCTAAACGGGGGTTTTTAGGGGCGTGATATTCAAATGACGATTTTTAGATTTGTTTGTTTTATTGATGAAGCTGTTGAGGTTCACAGTAAACCACTGTTTATCATTATTGAATGATTAGAATATCCTGGTGGGGATGCACATATCATCACAGAAACGGATACATTATATTGCGAAAAGTTTTTGGACGTCTGCCAATGAATTTACATGCACATGAACTTTAATGACATCCCATTCTTATTCTGTAGGGTTTAATATGGAGTTGGCCCCTCTTTGCAGCTATAACCGCTTCAACTCTTCTGGGAAGTCTTTCCCCAAGGTTTAGGAGTGTGTTTATGGGAATGTTTGACCATTCCTCTGGAAGCGCATTTGTGAGGGCAGGCACTGATGTTGGGCCTGGGTGTTCTAAGGGTCTAAGGTGTTCTATTGGGTTGAGGTCAGGACTCCTTGACTGTGAAGGCCAGTCAAGTTCCTCCACACCAAACTCGCTCATCCGTGTTTTTACGTATGTATCTCACTTTGTGCACGTCATGTTGGAACAGGAAGGGGCCATCCCCAAACTGTTCCCACAAAGTTGGGAGCATGAAATTGTCCAAAATGTCTTGGTATCCCAACCCCTGAAAAACAACCCCTCACCATAATCCCCCCTCCACCAAACTTTACACTTGGCACAATGCAGTCAGGCAAGTACTGTTCTCCTGACAACCACCAAACCCAGACTCTTCCATCAGATTGGCAGAGAAGCATGATTCGTCACTCCAAAGAACACGTCTCCACTGCTCTAGAGTCTAGTGGCAGCGTGCTTTACACCACTGCATCCGATGCTTTTCATTGCACTTGGTAATGTAAGGCTTGGATGCAGCTGCTCTGCCATGGAAACTCATTTCATGAAGCTCTCTACGCACTATTCTTGAGGTAATCTAAAGGCCACACAAAGTTTGGAGGTCTGTAGCTATTGACTCTGCAGAAAGTTGGTGACTTCTGCGCACTGTGCGCCTCAGCATGCGCTCACCCCACTCTGTGATTTTGCGTGTCCTACCACTTCATGGCTGAGTTGCTGTTGTTCCCAATTACTTCCACTTTGTTATAATACCACTAAGAGTTGACTGTGGAATATTTAGTAGTGAGGAAGTTTCATGAGTGGACTTTTTGCACAGGTGGCAACCTATCACGGTTCCACGCTTGAATTCACTGAGCTCCTAAGGGCGACCCATTCTTTCACAAATGTTTGTAGAAGCAGTCTGCATGCCTAGTTGCTTGATTTTATACACCTGTGGCCATGGAAGTGATTAGAACACCTGAATTCATTGATGTCCCCATACTTTTGGCAATATAGTGTATATGAAGTTACAGTCTCTGTGAGCTCGCCCAGATGGGTGGCTGCAGCTTCAAAAACACTCCAATCAGTGCAGTCAAAGCAGGCTTGTAAATCCCGCTCTCCTTCATTAGTCCATCTTTTAACAGTCCTTAGTACAGGTTTAACTAATTTCAGTTTCTGCCAGTAGGTCGGTAAAAGATGAACCGAATGGTGATCAAGAGCCCCAGATCTGCCTGTGGGACAGAGTGATATGCATTCTTTATTTTGGTGTAACAGTGGTCCAGTGTACTACTGTCTCTGGTGGGCCATGAAACGTGCTGTCTGTATTTTGGCAGTTCACAGGAGAGATTTGCTTTATTAAAATCTCCAAGAATGATTAAAAGAGAGAAAATGATTAAAAATCCACAAGAATGATTAAAACCACAAGAATGAACGAGGAAAAGTCCCACGTTGAATAGAAAGTTTTAAAGTTTATGAAGAACGCCTCTAAATTAAAGAGATGGGTCTTTAATCTAGATTTAAACTGACAGAGTGTGTCTGCCTCCCAAACATCACTAGGTACATTGTTCCAGTGTTTGGGCGCTAAATAGGAAAAGGATCTGCCCCCCGCAGTTGATTTTGATATTCTAGGTATTATCAAATGGCCAGAGCTTTTAGATCGCAGTGGATGTGAAGGACTATAATGCAATATGAGCTCACTCAAGTATTGAGGAGCAAAACCATTCTGGGATTTACAAGTAATTACCTAGATTTTAAAGGGGTCATGAACTGAGAAACCAAAATTCCCTTGATCTTTTGACATAGAAGAGGTCATTGTACTATAAAAACATCCTGTAAGTTTCAGAACTCAAAACTTTCTCATTAATGTAAAAACGGCCTATATTGAAGCCAGTCTTTCAAAATGACAGGTTTTGCAATGTACTACTCTATGATGTAATAGAGCGGGTAAACCCCGCCTCTGCAGAAAAAGATCAACCCCTGCTTCTACAACGCTGCCTGTTTGACCCACCCACCGATTTGCGCATGTAGTGTAAATAACCAGAAGGGCGAATGCAGGTCTACGCAGAAACCAAACGATAAAGATGCTGTGAAAACAAGACAATGCTGCATAGTGCCAAGATGTGGAAATAGTCTTTGCATTGCCTTCCTTCTGATCCCAACATTAGGAAAGAGTGGATGAACTTTATTTTTAATGAAGATCCAGACTGCGTCAGTAAGAACTTTGTCCTTTGTTCAGTTCATTTTAATGCTGATTTGTTTACAAACAAGGCACAATTCGACCTCTACCTCAAACGCTGCAATCTACCTCAAACGCTGCAAAAGCACAGCTGTTAAAATCATCAAGGACTCCAACCACCCTGGCAACTGTCTTTTCATTTTTCTGCCATCTGGTAAGCGCTTCCGTAGCCTGATGGCAAAAACCGAGAGACTTAGGAGGAGCTTCTTCCCCCAGGCCATCAGGCTCCTAAACTCAAACTCTCTTAACACCAACATGACTTCACTTAATTATCAGTAAGACACTTAATATACTGACATTTTCACTTGCACACAGCAATTTCTGTAATATTTTATTTATTTACTTTTTTACCCCTAATGCTGCTATGTAACTACCCTGTACAACCTGTTTGCACATTCTTCTCTTGTACATTCCTGCGCAGCTTAATATTTATTAAGTCTACAGTATACTGTCCTGCGCATTTTCTTTTTTTCTTTTAATCTTACTTTTTCCATAACTATATTTATATATAATTTTCTTGATTTTGTATTCTTTAGTAATTGCACTGTCCATGGAGCGGACCTGACTTACATTTCACTGCTGGTCATATATTCTCTATATAACCACGTATGTGACAAATAAAACATCTTGAATCTTGAAGAATTAACAGAGCAGCCATTAAGTGTTAGACGGTGTTTTAGCTCATTACATGTGGAGGTTTTTGGTCCAATAATTAAAACCTCTTTTTTTTCAGAATTTAGCAGTAGGTCTTTTTATATCAACTATGCATTGTTAGTTTTGCGAATTGGTATGTTTCATCAGGCCACGAAGAAATATAGAGCCGAGTATCATCAGCATAACAGTGAAAGCTAACGCCATGTTTCCTGATGATGTCTCCTAATGGTAAAATGTAAAGCGTGATAAGCAACGGTCTTAGTACTAAGCCTTGTGGTACTCCATACTGTACTTGTGATCGGTATGATACCTCGTCATTCACTGCTACAAATTGATGACAGCCAGATAAGTAAGATTTGAACCATGCCAATGCAATTCCACTAATGCCAACATAATTTTGTAGTCTACTCAAAAGAATGTTGTGGTCGATAGTAGCACTAATAGAGAAATACAACCATGATCGATGATGAGAGCGGTCTCAGTACTATTGATACGGTCTAAATCCTGACTGAAAATCCTCACAGATACTGTCCGAACTACCAAAGCCTCAGTAACTATGATAAAAGATCTAGTCAGTTCAACAGATCATAAAAGACAGTTTAAAGGTGTTGTTGTTGAGCTTGTTGGATTTACTTCCTTCATCACCCACCGTAACACCACCAGGGCATCGCCGGTAATCCTTGTACCCAAGAAAGACAGAAGCATGCGTTTCTCCATAGACTACCGAGCTTTGAATGCCAAAACTCCCCTAGATGCTTTCCCTATTCCGCAAATCAGTGACATCTTTCCTTCACTCTTAGGAGTTACCATCTTTAGTACTTTGGACTTGAGAAGCAGATATTGGCAGGTAGGGATGGAGGAGTCCAGCATAGCAAAGACTAACACATCAAAAGTGGAGGCCATAAGTGAATTTACAGCACATATATTGTCAACCTGATGAAGATGTTCTCTTAATCTGCTGGTGAATTTTCTATTTGCATGTGTTTTCTTAAGTTGCAGCGCGTTGAGCTCTCTCAACCACCGTACCTTAAGCCATTATCAGAATTGCATTTTTGTCAGCAATCCTTCACTTGTGTTTGTGTACTCTGCATTGCCATTCATGGACTTAAGTTACATTCAATGCTGGAGTTTCAGGTTGAATTCATTGCATAAAAAGGCAATTGGTATAAAAGGACAGTGTCTGATTTCTCATTTTATGCTGGGTAAACTGTGCACATACTATTATGTAAATGCTGAAAGTTTCTTTAAATCAACTTAAAGTATACTACTATGTTCCATTTTAGGCATTTTATACTTGAAATACACCTTTAACTGTACTCTAACTCTTTCCCTGCCAGCTCTTTTTTAAAAGTTGCCAGCCAGAGGCAGCATTTTTGATCATTTTTCACAAAAGTTTCATGGCCCCCAGAATTTTCTGTTGTATCAACATCTGAACATACAGCATATCAAATGAAATAACTCAACCTCTGCTTTTAAAAAATCAATACACATTTTATTATAGTGTTACACATTATTTTTTTTAATCAACATTTGAATGTGGGTAAGTTTCATAAAACAGCAACATTTTGAATAAAAAGCTGGAAAAAAGTCATACTTTTGTTAAAGGCTACATCTGGATCGATGATCAAAATATACATGGACTAGATAGAGTACATCAACACCCTCAGAGCTTCAGTCATTTCCTCTTCATGGGTTCAACATTTCATTGGGTAACATTAGGCAATTTTGATTTATATGTCTGTTTAATGATTGATGATCACGTTAGATTACATGTGCATAAGCAATGCTTCTATCGCTTGTTTCTGCTTCTTCACCTGTGTAGATTAGAAGTATACTTCCCTATTTTTAGTTGAAAAGAAGTATACTAATAATACACTTAAAGGGTTAGTTCACCCAAAAATGAAAATTTGCCCATAAATTACTCACCCTCAAGTCATCCTAGGTGTATAAGACTTTCTTCTTTCAGACGAATCCAGTCGGAGTTATATTAAAAATGGTCTTTGATCTTTCAAGCTGTTCAATGGCACTCAGCAGGTATTGCATGCATCAGTCCAAAAGAAATTAAATAAAAAGCACCCATCCATTTTTTTTAAAAGTATTTCACACTGCTCCGGGGGGTGAACAAAGGCCTTCTGTAGCGAATCGATGCATTTTTATAAGAAAAATATCCATATTCAAAAGGTAATAATCACTTTAATCTAGCTTGCACCAACAGTTGTAAACGGAAGCAGTTACGGGCTGATGACGTATGAGGTCGGCGTTGCATATGCACTGCTCAGAAGTGACACACGTGGAAGCTCAGGGGAGAGATCAAAACAAAACAATGGTCACTTATTATATACGTCATCCGCCCGGAGCTGCTTCCGTGTACAACTGTTGGCGCAAGCTACATTAAAGTGATTATTATGTTTTGAATATGGATATTTTTCTTACAAAAACGCATCGATTCGCTACTGGAGGCCTTTGTTCACCCCCGGAGCCGTGTGAGACACTTGTTTTTATGGATGGGCGCTTTTTATTTCACTTCTTTTGGACTGATGCATGCAACACCCGCTCAGTGCCATGAAACAGCTTGAAAGATCAAAGACAATTTTTAATATAACTCCGACTGGATTCATCTGAAAGAAGAAAGTCATATACACCTAGGATGACTTGAGGGTGAGTAATTTATGGGCTAATTTTTTTTTTTGGGTAAACTAGCCCTTTAAATAAACTTATTTTTTTGTAAGGGAGCTCTGTTGTAAAGGAATTCTGTAAAGCCCTATTCAGATGGGATTAGTCACTTACCTAAAGCTAAAATAAGTTTTGTGCCTCTAACAAGTGCTTTTGACCTTCTTTTTGATCTGAATGATATGCTGAAAACCCTTGAGGTTTTCTACAGACTTGTCCCACTGCCTGGAATGCAACTGAATGCTTCTTCAAGTGCCTCCATACTTGAAAAACCACAAAAAAAGCTACTTTTAAACAGTAAAAGATGGTATATTTACAGCTGGTCTATTCGCATGGGATTAGTTTTACCTGAGGTAATTCTTCTAGATCTTTTTAGAGAATGTCACCCATAATCTTTACTGACATTGTCCATAATGACTACTGAGATGGCACATTCAGACAGGTAACACTTACTTTATCCCACCTCTCCATGTAAAACTAATTCTGTCCGAATAGGAATTTAACAAAGAACACAATCAGGTTCTCACATTTACATGATTTTTCATATGAATGTGTTAATGTGATGTTTTAATCAGACAGATCACACCTGAACTGTCTTTCTTCAGAGTGAATGCGCAGATGATTGTTGAAATTGCCATTTTCCTCAGTGTGGCAAGGTTTGGAATTTCTTTCCAGAATGAGTTTGCAAATGCCGTTTCAGGTTTGTGTGATATGGGAAACTGATGTCACACTGAAGACACTTGTAAGGTTTCTCTCCAGTGTGAACTCTCATGTGAATCTTAAGGTTTCCTTTATTTGTGAAGCTCTTTCCACAATTAGGGCAGGTGAAAGGCTTCTCTCCAGTGTGAACTCTCATGTGATTCTCAAAGTTTCCTTTGTGTGAGAAACACTTTCCACACTGCTGACATATAAAACAGTTCTCTCCTGAGTGACTCCTCATGTGAAGATCAAGGTGCGCTTTATACCTGAAACTCTTTTCACACTGATCACAAACAAACGGCTTCTCTCCAGTGTGAATTGTCATGTGGCCATTGAGGTACTTTTTCTGTTTAAAACTCTTTCCACATTGAGAGCATTTGAACGGCTTCTCTCCAGTGTGAATTCCTGTGTGAATTTTAAGATTTTCTTTTTGTGTAAAGCTCTTCCCACACAGTTTGCACGTGTAAGGCTTCTCTCCAGTGTGAATTCGCATGTGAATTTTAAGATTTTCATTTCTTTTGTAGCTCTTCCCACACAATTTGCAGGTGTAAGGCTTTTCTCCAGTGTGAATTGTCACATGGGCATTAAGGTACTTTTTCTGTTTAAAACTCTTTCCACACTGTGAGCACACGAATGGCTTCGCTCCAGCATGGATTCTCATGTGAATGTTAAGATTTCCTTTTAGTGAGAAACTCTTCAAACACTGTTTGCAAGTGAAAGGCTTCTTTCCACTGTGAATTTTCATGTGGACTCTAAGGTAGTCTTTTCGAATAAATCTCTTTCCACACTGCCGGCAGGCATAAGGCTTCTCTCCAGTGTGAACTCTCATCTGGAATTCAAGGTATCTAGTTTCTGTTTTTTGAGTCGGTGAGTAAGTAAAAGATTTTTCCCTGGCCATAAAATCATGACATTTCTCATACTGATTTTTCTCTTCCATTTCATTAAAGTCTTGACTCTCCTCTTTCAGCGGCATCAGGTCTAAGGTGAAAGGAAACAAAAACAAGAGAACACCAATTTAACGGCACAAAGACATTAAAGCCTTTAGACAGTAAAACATCAAATCCAACCGCATGTTCTAAATTCTATACCTAATAAACAAATAAAAATTAATCTCAGAACCTCGTCAATATTGTTAATTCTTTGCATTCTTTAGGACACATCCCAAATTCTTTTAAGCTGGCAGTTATCAAAGCCAGGGCTCCAGACTCATTCTTCCCACTGGTGGCTCTTTTGCGACTTTCTCAGTTGGTCGCATGAGCACATGGTTTGGTCGCAATTGTTTTTTGTTGTTGTTTTTTTTGGCTACAACATGGAAATAATCAATGCATGCTGATGAACTTTTATCATAGTTTATAGTTATATGGAAACAAAAGGAGGTTAATGTTCAACCTGTTCTTTTTCATTAGTAGTATTATTTGTGATTTGAATTTTGTGAACGGGAGACCCTCTTTTGCTATATTATAAGCAGCAGACTTCAGATGCTATCGCTTTTCAATTTGCGATATTGTTGTCACGTTTTACAAGAAAAGACAATTGTCTGTTTTGCTTACATCTATACCTTTCTCTTTTTAAAATTAAAACAAAAGATGGATTCATTGTTATTAATTAAAAAGCACAAC
Source organism: Sinocyclocheilus grahami (assembly GCF_001515645.1). NCBI lineage: Eukaryota > Metazoa > Chordata > Actinopteri > Cypriniformes > Cyprinidae > Sinocyclocheilus > Sinocyclocheilus grahami. The sequence goes on along the minus strand of NW_015506491.1, from coordinate 195,770 downwards.
AACAATAAAACAGTAAGATACAATGACAAACAAGCTTACAAAACATTTATTAACAAAAATGAAAAAGATGCGCCATGGCATACACCACATGCTGTATTATATACCGACTAATAAATTACAGAGCGTTTAGCAAACACTGAGGAATCAAATAAAAAAAATAAGAGAGCCTCCATAGCATAACGTGAGGTAAACAGCAAAGATAACGCAAATGAAAACAAAAAGAAAAGTAAAACTAGACTTGCTGCCGGTGACAGTGCTTGCAAGTTTTTTTCCTCAAAAGAATACCAACATGTTCACCTTTGGTTTAAGAAGCGGTCTTTTACTTTACTTTAGCATGAAAACCATCCATCGTTTCCTCAATATTGGCGTCATTTTTGCGCGGTTTCGTTATGCTTTCAGTATCGCTTGCCGTTTGCCGTTTCACATATGCAACAGAAATGACAGTGCTTATGAGTTAAACAAAGCGGTGATCGTGCCAGTGCGACTGCTCACAAAATTTAGTCGCGCAGGCAGAAAAAATGGTCGCAAAATGCGACCATTTGGTCAAGTCTGGCGCCCTGAAAGCCCTTATAAAAACCCACAGTAGAGCACTGGATTGGGATACCGCAGGTCCCAACACAAATCAGGTTCAGCCGGTTTTACATTTGCTCCGGATGGGAGTGGGAGATTTAACAAGAAGAATGCAGTCAAAAAAAGTGATGTGTGTTTCACAATCAAATAATTTTTTATGCTGTTGTTTTTAGTGAATCGGTCGAACCAGTTCACCAAATCGGACTGAATCATTCAAAACAGTTCACGTCTCGAGTCAGCACAATTTTCTAAAGTTATTTACTCAAATCACCAGTACACTGAAACGAGAAATGTTTCTTTCACACACATTCGATACTGAGGGCCGATGGGCTGAGCATGCCTGTAATTTACTTTGAGGGACCCACGGGACTCAACGCAACAGGGTGTGGCGCGGGACAGCAGCCCATGCTTGCTTTTCTGTTAAAAATAACAGTGGTTTGTTAATGTTGATGCTTAGCCTAAATAACAAATATTTTATTTGTAGTGTTTATGCTGGGATGTTGTGGAGCTTAGGAGATGTTACAGAACCATTTCATGTAAATTTCTTCGATGTACTGAAAAAGTCTATATAGATTACTTTAATGCGGGTGGGAGCGGGACAAAACATGAATGTCGCGGGCGGGAGCGGGACCAGATAAGATATATTTCTGCGGGAGCGGGCGGGCACGGGACAGAATCTTGCGGAAGCGGGACAGAAAAATTCGTCCCGCGCAGGTCTCTACTCTGAGGGACAAAAAGCATTTTCCTTAAGTGTTTTGTTGAATATCAGAAAGTGTAACAAAATAAAACATGTTGGAAACATTTTTAACAGCTTTTTTAAAGATGGAAAACAATGAAAGGATCGTACAACTGTCAAACTAAACATTTGTTTAATCAATAATGCATGATATCTTCAGGAACAGCTTATTTTATTTATTTGGTTTTATTTCTACAGCTTATTTCATTTATTTGATTTTATTTCTAAATTTGATATAAATCTTGAAAAACGTTTGCCAAGGTTTTATGGGTGCAAAGTAAATGTGTATGTGTCAATCAGTAGAAACCTATTAAACATGTTGGAAAAATGCTTCAGCTTTTTAGTTTTGTCGACTGTATATTCAAGTTGCAGCAGTTCACGACTCAGCAGACTTGCACATACTGCTACAGCGGATCTCGATTCAAGAACCGGTTGCAGCAGTTTTCGAATCACCAGAACACTAAATGGAGAACTGTTTCTTTTGGACATGTTCAATACTGAGAACCGATGAGTTGGAGTTACGAGCATGCGTGAAGCTAGCACTGACTGAATCCAGCTGTTTCTTATATAGAACTGATGGTGTGCTTATACTATGAACGCTGGTCAACTGATGACTTGAATGAGGGGGCAAATTTGGCAAAACTTACGTTTATTTAATAAATAAAACAGAAAAAATTCTGGAAAATGCAAACGCAACTAGTGGGACTAGTTATATAAAATACATTTTTACATGATGCACATGCAACAGCTGTTCAGTCAAAACATAAATGAATTTTACTATTGTATATGCACATTATATTTTAAGCGTTATGAGCTGGATCCAGGTTTCTGTAAAAAGTGGATGAAGGCAGGTTTATTTACAACTGGCAGGTAGAAGAGAACAGAGCAACGGGTCCAGGTGAGTAAGCGGGGAATTGCAAGGGTTAATGCGTCTTATCCGAGTCTGAGAGAGTTCCTTTTATCTTTCAAGGGGATCCCGACTGCAGATCCAGACCAGAACATCATCCTGGGCGACCCACAATCTTTCCTCTGGCCCGTACCCTTCCCAATCAATGAGGTACTCCAGATGACAGCCCCGACACCGAGAGTCCAAGATGTTCCGGACGCGGTAGATAGAGGTTCTGCCATGACTTGAGGCACTGTGGGTTCGTTGGGATCTAGGGCAGAGGGAAACACAGGTTTGAGGAGTGAGACATGGAATACTGGGTGGATACGATACTGGGCTGGGAACCTCATTTATCTGCCTCAGGATGGTAAATGAACCTATGTAGTGGGGTCTCAGCTTCCTGCAGGGCAGGCGGAGACGCAGATCCCGGGTCGAGAGACAAACTTTATCTCATAGGTGATAGACGGGCGTTGGACCGGCGGGCATCTGCGAAGGCCTTATGTCTCTGCACTGCCTGCTGGAGGTGGACGTGGGCTGAGTCCCAAACTCTCTCACTCGTTCGGAACCAGATGCCCACAGCTGGAATGTCGGAGGGCTCTTCTGTCCAAGGAAACCAAGTATGCACTGGGTTGGAAACCAAGTATGCACTGGAACGGGGTGAGGCCTGTGGTGGTCTGTTTCAGGGAGTTCTGCGCATACTCGGCCCACGGGAGGAAACGGGTCCAGCTGTGTTGGTTGGAATGGCAGTATGTCTAGCGATCCCTCCCAATCTCCTGTATCTTCCGCTCAGTCTGGCCGTTGATCTGGGGGTGATATCCGGAGGAAAGGCTTACTGAATTGAAAAATTAATTGTGACCCACGGTCGGAGACGATATCCTCAGGGATGCCAAAGTTGCGCAAGACGTGCTGGAACAGGGCTTCGGCTGTCTCCATGGCCGTGAGGAGGCCTTTGAGGGGAATCAATCTGCAGGCTTTAGAGAACCGATCGACTGCAACAAGAATGCATGTAAACCCTTCGGAGTTAGGCAGATTGGTCACGAAGTCGACTCTGACGTGGGACCATGGACGACGTGGGATGGGCAAAGGAATCAGTTTACCAGTGGGGAGGTGATGTGGAGTCTTGGAGATGGCACAGACAGAGTAGCGGCGGACATACTGGGACACATCCCAAGCCATACTGGGCCACCAGTACCGAGCTTGTAGGAGTGAGAGAGTACACTGGCTGCCTGGATGTCCAGAGCCCAGGGAAACGTGCAGTGAGCCCTTGAAGATTTGGCCGCAGGGAGGATGGAATGCAGGTTTTCCCTTCTGGGCCTCCCAGCGGAGCAGGTTCGGAGAGGGTGGTGACATGGATCTTCTTTTCCAGAGTCCACTGGATAGGACTGACAAGGATGGCTGGAGAGAGGATCGGCTCTGGTGCGGTGGGTTTGTCGGGAGAGTGGATACGAGACAGGGAGTCAGCTTTGAGGTTCTTATCTCCAGGAAGGTAGGTGATCTTGAACTGGAAACGGGTGAAGAACAATGCCCAGTGGGCCTGGCAGGAGTTTAGCCTCTTGGCACTGCAGAGATACTCGAGGTTCTTATGGTCCGTAATCACGCTAAAGGGGTGTTGAGCTCACTCCAGCCAGTGGCGCCACTCCTCTAAAGCCAAGCAGTTCCCGGTTTCCGATGTCATAATTTTGCTCTGCCGAGAAAAGCTTCCTAGAGTAGTAGGCGCAAGGATGGAGGCAGGACGGCTCTCCATGGTACTGTGACAGCACTGCTCCCACACAGGTGGTAGAGGCATCCAGTTCCACCAGGAACGGGAGTTGGGTATCTGGGTGAGTGAGGATGGGAGCAGTGCAGAAGTCCTCCTTGAGCTTCTTGAAGGCAGCCTAAGCTTTGGGGGATAGGGACCCTAAACCCTCAAGGATAGGGACTTAGGTAATCGACAGGACCATGGATGTGAGAGGGGCTGAGAGGAGACTGAAATTTTGGATGAATCTGCGGTAAAAGTTGGCAAATCCGAGGAATCACTGGAGTTCCCTGACAGACTGTGGCTGGGGCCAGTCACAGATGGCCTGGACATTCCCTTGGTCCATCTGAATACCATCGGCACTGATGATGTAACCGAGGAATTGTACCATGGGGCGGTGGAATGCACATTTTTCGAGCTTCAAGTAGAGGTGGTGTTTCCGGAGCTGCTGGAGGACCTGCGTGACGTGGTGGCGATGTTCAGCCAGGTTCCAAGAGTATATCGCCGATGTACACGATGACAAGTCGGTGGAGGAACTCCCGGAACACCTCGTTCATGAACCCCTGGAAGACAGACGGTGAGTTAGCCAGGCCATACGGCATAACCTCTTCTGGCCACTACAAATCGGTGGAGGAACTCCCGGAACACCTCGTTCATGAACCCCTGGAAGACAGATGGTGAGTTAGCCAGGCCATACGGCATAACCTCTTCTGGCCACTACGAATATCAGGTTATGAATGCCGTCTTCCACTCGTCGCTTGCCCAGATTTGAACGAGGTTGTACGCACTCCATAGGTTCAGCTTCGAGAAGATGCAAGCCCCACAGAGTTCCTTGAGGGCGGCTGGGACCAGGGGCAGTGGATAGGGAAGTTTGACGCCGTGTTCATTCAGGGTTTGGTAATCGATACAGGGCCGCAGGCCCCCATCCTTCTTTCCCATGAAGAAGAAGTTCGAGGTGACCGGAGAGGTGGAAGGGCGAATGAACCGTTGTTGGAGAGCCTCTTTAATGTAATCCTCCATTGCCTTGCGCTCCGGGATGGACAGGGGGTAGACTTAACTCTTGGGGAGTTGCACTCCAGGCAGCAGGTCAATGGCACAGTCCCATGCCTGATGAGGTGGTAACTTGGTGGCTGCCTGTTTGCTGAAGACATTCTGGTCACGTAGTCAGACGAGATGACTGGGCTCTCCTGGGGTTCAGGGCTCTCCACGAGGGTGGAGTTAACTTGGAGACAGGAGGTTCTCTCAGGGGGCGCTGGAACATTGGAGAGACAGTTTGGGAAGCAAGCCTCCCTCCATCGGATGATCTCGCTGGAATCCCATCTGATCTCGGTAGAGTGCTGGGAGAGCCACGGGCGTCCCAGAATGATGTCCACGGTGGATCCCTCCAGTACCAGAAATGAGATCTCGTGGTGGAAACATCCCACATGCAGGGAATGGGGTTGAGATCGGTACTTGATACGCCCACGCCCAAGCAGTTTCCCTTGGATAGTTTCAACCCTGAGCTCCCTGGCTTGCCTTCTTCGGGGTAGATCGAGCCGATTCAGGAGGGCTTGGGAGATGAAGTTTCCCGAGGAGCCCGAGTTAATGAGGGCGGATACTGAAATGGAATGACAAGGGCTGAGTAGTTGGGACTATTAACAGCGGTAAGGTTGAGATATCAGGCCCTATACAGAGGGTACTCACTGCTGGGCATGGGGGACGAGAGGGGCACGACTGAATGTAGTGCCCCGAAGCGCCACAATAGAGACACAGACCCGTGGTGAGACGTCAAGCACATACTGCACATTACAGACGATAGGAGTCAACTTGCATCGGTTCTGTACTGGAGGACAGGCAGCGAGTGAGGCTGCTGAATGAGCGGTCTCAACGGGTTTGAGAAATCTTTACGGCCTTCTGCATGAAGTTTTCTAAGCCCACTGTATCATCATATATGGCCATCATGGCCTAGATCTGGGGGTCCAAATCCTAGCGGTAAGCAGTCAACAGCGCCGCCTCATTCCATCCGCTAGTGGCCGCCAGAGTGCGGAACTGCAGGGTATAGTCATCAGTCGAGGAAGTGCCCTGACAGAGGCGAATGAGCTGATCGGCGACTGACAGTGAGCCAGTAGATTGGCCGAAGACTTCCTTAAAGTGGGCTGCAAAGGCATCGAAGGAGTTTATTAGGCTGCTCTGTGAATTCCAGATGGCTCGTGCCCAGAGCAAAGCCTGTCCTGTGAGCAGAAAGATCAGGAATGCCACCTTCGCTCGCTCCGTGATAAACTTTTGGGGCAGCATCTCGATAAAGAGAGAGACTTGAAGTAAGAAACTGCCACATTCAACCGCCTCACCTGAGTAGAGCGCTGATAGGGCCCATGGGACTGGCTGAGGCAGATTGAGGGATGGTGACCAGAGAGAGAGCGGCTCGAAGAGTGCTGACCAGCTCTTCGAGGATGTCCGCCGTGTCGGTGGTTCGGGGCTACATCCCTGGTCCTTGTTTAGTTTGGTCTGGTCTTCTGTCAGCAAATACACTGGAGGACACAGAGGTAAGTGCACAAACAGAAGGTTTATTTACAACTGGCAGGCAGAAGAGAGCAGAGCAACGGGTCCAGGTGAGTAAGCGGGGAATTGCAAGGGTTAATGCATCTTATCTGAGTCTGAGGGTGCTTTCACACCTGTAGATCGATTGCTTTGTAATACTTTTAATCCCCGTTTCGGAACAATGTTGCTTTTTATATTCTTGGTGCAGTTCGCTTTCACACGGCAAAGTTTCTAAATGGACCAAATTTGTTAATACAAGTCACGCGCGAGTAAACTGTCGTCTCATTGGTCAAAGTTCCACGGTTTATTTCTAGCTATTCCACTTAGCTGTCATGGCTGTCATCCATCAGGATGGAACGACAACAGCTTTTTTTTTTTTTTGTAGCTGTCCTTATATTAATTTATTATTTTGAGCAAGAGTCCAGGATTCATCGGGAAAACATTTTTAAAATGCACCTACTAGGCAGAAGTGCAATAAGACGGCATTATAAAATGAAAAAGTGCGCTTTTTTATTTTGAATGGCAAAGACGTGCTCACCCACAGACTTAATTCTGAAGTATTAGCAAAACAACAAAGCTAATGCTTTTCACGAAACGTATGTAATTACCAAATATATATTGTGATATAGCCTGGTTCATTGGTCCATTAGATCAGATTGCTTTCTCACTACAACCAAAGCGCTACAGAGTTAGTTTTCAATCGAGTCGAGACCACCTCATTCAAGCGATCTCGGACCGATTGTTTTGGCGTGGATCCAGCGCGATTGCAGTGTTCACATATGCCCAAACGAACCAAGCTAAGGAGGGAAACGTGCCAGGTTCCGAAACAACTAGCCAGGTGTGAAAGCACCCTGAGAGAGTTCCTTTTATCTTTCCAGGGGATCCCGGAGGAATGGAGGAGCACGGAGATGATGGAGCACAGGAGCGGAGGAGAATGGGGAACAGCACGCTGGAGCTAGAGGCAGATAGGTATCACAGGTGAGAGTCAGTGTGCAATGTTTGAGACCAGACAATGACAGTGCGGGAGGAGTGCAAGGATATAGTTCTCTTGATGAGTGGAGACAGGTAGTGGTGATCAATAATCAGGGGACTGGGATCTGGTGAGTATGGTTAGCGGTGACTCCCTGACAGCTATAGGATGTGGGTTGCCATTTTTATTTGTGAAACTTTTCTCTTCTGTTTATGAGTTAGCTAGGGAGTAAGGGAAGACTCCAGTATTTTATTTGGAATTTCCTTTGTAAGGCAAGTTCCAGTTAACCCCTATCTGTCAGATTCACTTTTGTTTGTTATTTTGACCTGAATCTCCTTCTGTTCATTATTTGTTTTTTTAAATAAAGAACCATTGTTGTGATAATTGTGAGCTCCCAACAGGAGAGGGAGAACATAGCGGTTAAATTATAATCCCTAATTCTTTAATTTGACTTTTGACACTGACCTCTCCAACTCTAGACTGTTTAGGTTGTGACAGGTTTCAGGCGAATTCAATGATGAACTGTCTTTAACTGAAAAATGAGTGTTTACTATTGTCATTTTGCATTATTGACACTATTTTCCTAATTAATGCTGTTCAGTTGCTTTGTCACAATCTGTATTGTTAAAAGCGCTATATAAATAAAGGTGACTTGACTTGACTTGACACGACAGAAGAGGTGACCACAGTTATTAGTGATGCTTTTGGGAAATGCACCCTTGAGCATTTATTTTAGCTCAGTATTGTTCCTGATTATGTGCATTCCTGTACAGTTCAGCTCCAACCCTAATCAAACCCATTTGAACCAGCTAATTAAAATCTTTAGGACTCAACTCAATTTTATTTATATAGCACTTTTAAAACGTGCTGTACATAAGAGCATTGGAACGATCTTCCCACCCCTATCCGGAATGCTGAATCCCTGACAATTTTCAAGCGACAGCTGAAAACTCATCTCTTTCGAAGCTACTTGACTTCATCATAATAAAAAAATAAATAAAATAAAAAAGTATCTCTCTTTATTTATTCCTTCTCTTTCTAGCTTGTACATATTTGAACAATGTCTAAGAACTTGGTATTACAACCACTTCTTGTGTCTGTTTGCCTCTTTAAGAAGAATCGCTTTATGTATCCCCCAATTGTAAGTTGCTTTGGATAAAAGCGTCTGCTAAATGACTAAACGTAAATGTAATGTTTAAGCATATAATGATATTATAAGGAATTGTGTGCTTCTAATTTTATAGCAACAGTTTGGACAGGACCCTTTTCTATTCTAACATGACAATGCCTCTGTGTATAAGGCAAGGTTCAAAAATAAATGATTGATTCAGTCAGTGTGGAAGAACTTGACTGGTCCCAGAAAAAGATTCCAATGATTAGATTGGTCGTGGCGGCAGTGTTGCAACAATATATAGTGATATTCTCAATGTTACTCAGAAGACAGGATACAGGTTTAACTCATTCGAAATACTTTCGCTTAACGTTACACTGTCAGATATGCAAAAGAAATCTATCATATCTCTTGCTCTAGCTATTGTGTATAGACCGCTAGGGCTGTATACAGATTTCCTAAAAGAATTTGCAGATTTCCTCTCAGACCTCTTGGTTAGTGTTGATAAAGCGCTAATTGTCTGAGACTTTAACATTCATGTTGATAATACAAATGATCCATTAGGACTTGCATTTACAGACTTGAACTCTTTTGGGGTCAAGCAAAATGTCACCGGGCCCACTCATTGTTTTAATCATATGCTAGATTTAATTATATCGCATGAAATTGATCTTACTGATATAGGTATTGTACCTCAGAATGATGATGTTCTCAAACACTATCTTGTATCGTGCATGCTGCATATTACTGATATTAATGATATGGCTCCACTTTATTGCCCGGGTAGAACTGTCAGGGTTTTCCATACAATGATTTATTTGTGGCGGCCCGCCACAATATCCACATTGACCACCCACAAGTATCCACCACCCCATGCCATTTTTAGCACTATATTTATCAACTTTCAGACCCTTCTAGCGACTTTTTTCCATAGAAAGGTACATACTGACAAACCTAGCGACTTTTTTGAATAAACCATAGCTATGGTTCAGTTGGAAGATTTGGCCAGTACTGCCCACGAGCACGAGGTCTGACTTTCCCGGCGCAGTATCGCCTATTCTGCACAGTATGTCTATTCTGTGCAGTGAGCGGCAGAGAAGCAGCACATTCAGTTGGTCGTACCACAGCCGACTTGTCAATAAATGAGTACAAAACAGCATTTCCAAGCACCTGTTGCTTACTGACTGTTTTGGCTTATAAATATGAACATAGTTCCTCTGTTAATATGCACATAGTTTGTTACTCAGACGCAGACAGTACGCTGCATGAGGCAAAAAAAGTAATATAGTCAAAACCACCGCATATAGTCGCTCTTCAGTGTAGATGTATGTTGATTTTATCAGACGATGTCGAGATTATAATTCAGGATTTAAGGAGTAACATGAGAGTGACTCCTGGTTAACATGTAGTATTAATGGGTTGTGTTTAGTCACGGTTTATACTTGTTTTATGTATGACAACAGAAAAAAAGTAAATTGACACAAAGTTGTGTCTGCTCAATTGTGCTTCTTTCTGCAAAAAAAAAGATATCTATGGAGAATTTCGGGCCCCATCATAGCACAGAAACTGCACTTGTTAAAATTACAAATTACTTATTGCGTCAGACCAAGGCTCTTAGTGCTGCGTTCGACACTATAGATCATGACATACACATAGATCGATTACAAAACTATACGGGTATTCAAGGACAGGCTTTAAGATGGTTTAGATCCTACCTGTCCGACGGCTATAATTTAAACGGGGAATCATCTCAACCAGTAAAGTATGGTGTGCCGCAAGGATCTGTCTTAGGCCCTCTGCTATTTTCAATATACAGTGCATCTGGAAAGTATTCACAGTGCTTCACATTTTGTTATGTTTCAGCCTTATTCCAAAATGGATTAAATTCATTATTTTCCTCAAAATTCTACAAACAATACCGCATAATGACCACGTGAAAAAAGTTTGTTTGAAATCTTTGTAAATGTATTAAAATGAAAGAAGAAAAAAAAATCACATACAAAAGTGTACAAAAGTGCCTTTGCTCAATACTTTGTTAAAGCACCTTTGGCACCAATTACAGCCTCAAGTCTTTTTGAGTATGATGCTACAAGCTTATGATGCAATTTTTTGTCAGTTTCTCCCATTCTTCTTTGCAGGACCTCTCAAGCTCCATCAGGTTGAATGGGGAGTGTTGGTGCACAGCCATTTTCAGATCTCTCCAGAGATGTTCAATCGGGTTTAAGTCTGGTTTCTGGCTGGGCCACTCAAGGACATTCACAGAGTTGTCCCGTAGCCACTCCCTTGTTATCTTGGCTGTGTGCTTAGTTGTTGTCCTTTTGAAAGATTAACCTTCGCCCCAGTCTGAGGTCCAGAGCGCTCTGGAGTAGGTTTTCATCAAGGATGTCGCTGTACATTGCTGCATTCATGGTCCCTCGGTTCTGACTTGTCTCCCAGTTCCTGCCACTGAAAATTGTGGGACCTTATATAGACAGGTGTGTGCCTTTCCAAATCATGTCCAATCAACTGAATTTACCACAGGTGGACTTTGATCATCCTTGAGGTGTTTCTACTTGATTGGTGGAAACAGGATGCACCTGAGCTCAATTTTGAGTGTCATGACTTATGTACATTTGATTTTTTCATTTTGAATAAATTTGCAAAGATTTCAAACAAACATCTTCCACGTTGTCATTATGGGGCATTGTTTGTACAAATATTGAGGAAAATAATGAATTTATTTATTTACTGAAATGATTTATAAATTTTGAAATAAGGCTGTAACAACAAAATGTGGAAAAAGTTAAGTGTCGTGAATATTTTCTGGATGCACTGTACATGTTGCCCCTTGGTAATATTATTAGAAAATATGGGATTCGTTTCCATTGTTATGCTGATGCTAATCAACTATATATTTCAACAAGACCAGATGAAACTTCTAAATTATCTAAGCTAACAGAGTGTGTTAAAAATGTAAAAGATTGGATGAACAATAATTTTCTTCTATTAAATTCGGATAAGACAGAGATATTACTTATTGGACCCAAAAAACAGTACAACGAATCTCTTGGATTACAATTTGCAACTAGACGGATGTACTGTTGCTTCCTCTACAGTTAAAAATCTGGGTGTTTATATTAGATAGCAACTTGTCTTTTGAAAATCATATTTCACGTTACAAAAACAGCATTTTTCCATCTTAAAAATACTGCCAAGCTACGAAGCATGTTTCCCTTTTCTGATGCAGAAAAGCTAGTTCATGCATTCATGACCTCTAGACTGGACTATTGTAATGCACTGCTAGGTGGTTGTCCTGGATCTTCAATAAACAAGCTACAGGTAGTCCAAAATGCAGCGGCTAGAGTCCTTACCAGGTCAAGTAAATATGATCATATCAGCCCAATTTTACAGTCTCTACACTGGCTACCTATTAAGCTCCATATCAGTTACAAAATATTACTACTTATAAGGCCTCAAAAGGTTTAGCTCCTGCGTGCCTAACTAGTCTTCTATCATGCTACAATCCATCACACTCCCTAAGGTCGCAAAACTCTGGACTTTTGGTAGTACCTAGGATAGAAAAGTCCACTAAAGGAGGTACAGCTTTTTCACATTTTGCTCCCAAACTCTGGAATAGCCTTCCTGATAATGTCCGGGGTTCAGACATACTCTCTCCAGCCAAGCATTCACATAATGCATCTCATTATCTCGTTATATCTGATCAATTGCACACTATCATTCTTTTTCTTGGGTTGAACAAAGTTGTGTGCTCTGCAGTTGTTTTTATGTTTTTGTTAGTTTGTTTTGTCTTTAGTTTGCCTATATCCCTGCAATCAGTTTCACCAGAGACGATTTGCTGGACATTCGGCAGAACACACCACCCAATATTTCACCGGTTTTCGACTATTCTGATGTTTTGCTGGACATTGTAGTTGGCGGAGAAGCGGCGCTAATCAAACGCTTCAGGACGTGCAGATGGGGGTAGCGAGCCGGCGTGCTCGTGAAGCTCAGACAGCGCGGATTTTGAATGCCGTTGCCTAGCATCCATCTGGCGAACCTTCGCTCTCTACCCAACAAAACGGACGAATTCCTTCTGCTCTCCCGGACAAACAAGAATTTTTCACATCCTGCTGCTCTGTGTTTCACAAAAATGACGCCATACCGGACAGCATGCTACATCTGCCGGGCTTTCAGGTGTTCAGAGCGGATCGCAACACAGAATCAATGGGGAAATCGTGCAGCGGCGGGACATGCTTTTACATCAATAAGAGGAGGTGTACAGATGTAACGGTGTTAAAGATGATGTGCTGTCCCAATCTGGAAGCACTCTTCATTAACTGTAAGCCTTTCTACTCGCCATGGGAGTTTTGCTCGTTCATTCTCATGAGTGTTTACATTACTCCAAGCACATGTGAGCTTGGCTTTGCAAAAACTTGCTGATCAAATCACAGTGACAGAACAACAACACTCGGACTCTGTTTTAATCATTCTCGGGGACTTTTATAAAGCAAATCTCTCCCGTGAACTGCCAAAATACAAACAGCATGTTACATGTCCCAACAGAGACAGTAATATACTGGATGCATATCACTCTGTCTCACTGGCAGCTTTGGGGCTCTCTGATCACTGTTTGGTTCATCTTATACCGACCTACAGTCAGAAACTGAAATCAGATAAACTTGTATTAAGGACTGTAAAGAGATGGACTAATGAAGGAGAGCGGGATTTACAAGCCTGTTTCAACCTCACTGATTGGAGTGTTTTTGAAGCTGCTGCCACCCATCTGGACGAGCTCACAGATTCATTAACATCTTATATCAGATTCTGTGAAGATATGTGCTTTCCTACCAGGACTCATTTAACCTACAACAATGACAAACTATAGTTCACTGCAAAACTCAGACAGCTCCGTCAGGCCAAAGAAGATGCTCGCAGGAATGGGGGCTGAGTCTTGTATAAACAGGCCAAATACACACTGGAAAAGGAGATTAGAGTGGCAAAGAGGAATTATTCTGAAAAGCTAAGGATTCAGTTCTGTAGAAAGTCGGAAAGTCGTGGCCTAATGGTTAGAGAGTCGGACTCGTAACCCAAAGGTTGCGGGTTTGAGTCTTGTATCAGCAGAGATTGTAAGTGGGGGGAGTGAATACCATGATTGAGGTGCCCTTGAGCAAGGCACTGAACCCCCAACTGCTCCTCGGGCGCCCCAGCAAAAAATGGCTGCCCACTGCTCCGGGTGTGTGTTCACGGTGTGTTTGTGTTCACTGCTGTGTGTGTGCACTTTGGATGGGATAAAAGCAGAGCACTAATTCAGAGTATGGGTCACCATACGTGGCCACGTCACGTCAATTTTGGCACTTTTCGGCTCGGCACGGTTTGTGTTTCCACTGCAGTTCAGTACCGCTTTAGAGTGGGCAGGATTATTCACATGTCATTATAGTTGCGCCGCCTCTACTACCACGACTCCGCATCGCCCCATCAAGCTCTCGCTGGATCCGCTCCTTTGCTATCAACGAGAGGAACGTCTGTTTGGTTGTTAAAAAAACGGTGCGCTCGTTCCAAACCGTTGCGTTCGATCCTTCACTGGCTGTGCTGATTTAAATCTAGCTATTCTTTTGTGTTTGTGTCGCAAGTTCAGTGACACAGGTAGTGACGATTCTCTCCAGCCAATCCGTGATCAGCAGAGTTTACACGTCACATTTTGTTAACGGTACGGTTCACTTGGAACCCCAACCGAAGTGGTACTAAAAAAAGTACCAGGTACCAGGTACTGTACCCAGTGGAAAACCCCCCAAAAGTGAACCGTACCGAGCCGTACCATGCAGTGGAAAAGCGCCATTTCACTTTCCAGTGACTCAGCTTCAGTGTGGAAAGGTCTGAAAGACATCAACAACTACAAGACACCATCCCCCAGCACTGTGCAGAATCAACAACTGGCAGATGACCTGAATGAGTTTTACTGCAGGTTTGAAAAAACACCCCACACCTGAACACTTCTCCACACAACCATTAACAACCCCCCTCTCCCGATGGATGATGTGCGCCAGGTCTTCCGGAAGCAAAAGAGAAAGAAAGCACCAGGCCCAGATTGTGTTACATCAGTCTGTCTGAAAACCTGTGCTGTCCAGCTGGCCCCCATCTTCACACAGATCTTCAACAGATCACTGGAGCTGTGCGAAGTCCCTTCATGTTTCAAATGCTCCACCATCATCCCCATCCCAAAGAAATCCAAAATTACAGGACTAAATGACTACAGGCCTGTGGCTCTAACGTCTGTGGTCATGAAGTCATTTGAAAAACTGGTGCTGGCCCACCTGAAGGACATCACTGGACCCTTCCTGGATCTTCTTCAGTTTGCCTACAGAGCAAACAGGTCTATGGATGATGCAGTCAATATGGGACTGCATTATGTTCTGCAACATCTAGACAGACCAAGGACTTATGTGAGGATCCTGTTTGTGGACTTCAGCTCGGCTTTTAACACTATCATCCCAAACCTCCTCCTGTCCAAACTAACTCAGCTCTCTGTGCCCACCTCCGTCTGTCAGTGGATTAGTAGCTTTCTGACAGATAGGCAAGCAGCTAGTAAGGTTGGCAAACTCACATCCAGGACTCTCACTATCAGCACTCGAGCTCCTCAAGGTTGTGTTCTCTCTCCACTGCTCTTCTCCCTCTACACGAACGACTGCACTTCAAAGGACTCCTCTGTCAAGCTCTTGAAGTTTGTAGATGACACCACACTTATCGGCCTCATTCAGGACGGTGACGAGTCTGCTTACAGACAGGAGGTTAAAGAGCTGGCTGTCTGGTGCAGTCTTAACAACCTGGAGCTGAACAAACTCAAAACAGTGGAGATGATCGTGGACTTCAGGAGGAACCCCCCTGCACTCCCCCCCCTCACCATCATGGACAGCACTGTGACTGCAGTGGAGTCATTCAGGTTCCTGGGCACCACAATCTCTCAGGACCTGAAGTGGGACACTCACATTGACTCCATTGTTAAAAAGGCCCAGCAGAGGTTGTACTTCCTTCGCCAGCTGAAGAAATTCAACCTGCCACAAGAGCTGCTGAAACAGTTCTACTCCGCCATCTCTGAATCCGTCCTCTGCACTGCTATAACTGTCTGGTTCAGCTCAGCTCAGCTACCAAATCTGACCTCAGAAGACTACAGAGGATATATATATTTATTGCGCTACAACATGGCATTATTCAATGCATGCTGATTAACTTTTATCATAGTTTATAGTTATATGGAAACGAAAGTGGTTAACATTCAACCTGTTCTTTATCATCAGTAGTATTATTTGTGATTTGAATTTTGTGAATGGGAGTTTCTCTTTTGCTGTATTGAGCGGTATTCGAATTCGCGATCTTGTTGTCACTGTTTTGCTTACATCTACACACCTTTAATTTTTTAAGACTAAAACAAAAGATGGATTCATTGTTATTTTTAATTAAAAATCACAACAACAATAAATCAGTAAGATACAATGACAAACTACAAAACGTTGATTAACAAAAATGAACAAGAAGAGGCATGGCACACACCCCACATTCTGTATTATATACCGACTAATAAATTACAGAACGTTTAGCAAACACTGAAGAATCAAATAAATAAATAAATAAAAGTGAGCCTCCATAGCGTAATGTGAGGTAAACAAATATAAGTTTTTCAAAAATGAGAACAAAAAGAAAAGTCGGCTAAAACTAACGGTGACAGTGCTTGCATGTTTTTTCCCCCCCCCACAAGAATACTAGCATTTTCATCTTCTCTGGTTTAAGAAGCGGTCTTTTACTTGACTTTTGCTTGAAAACCATCCATCGTTTCCTCAATATTCGCGTCATTTGTGCTGCGCACACCTTCGCGCTCCTGCTGATGCGGCGAGTATAAACCATGCTCTACACTCGAAGCGCTGCGCAGTTCAAACAAGCTGCCGTTTGATGTTGCTAATATGCAACAGAAATTGTAGCGCTTATGAGTTGAACAACGCAGTGGTCGCGCCAGTGCGACCGCTCACAAAATTTAGTCGCACAGGCAGAAAAAATGGTCGCAGTCTGGAGCCCTGACACTTGACAATAAACGTGGAACACTCAACACTATTCATACACTTATATATCTAACACACATACTTGGTTTACATTTTGAACTTGCACATAATATACCTGTACATACAAAACTGTCTATTGTAATATACCTGTACATACAATTGTCAATTTGTATATTGTTATTCCCTATTAACTTTTTTTTTTACCCAATTTTTTATTTATCTGTGTTTTTTGTTCTGTCACTGTCATTCTGTTGCACTGTGTAAGCTTCTGTCACGAAAACAAATTCCTCGTATGCGTAAACATACCTGGCAATAAAGCTCATTCTGATGAACTAACTGCATGATTTTTACTGTATATTTCTGCCATATGGACATCACCTTGACATAATCGCCACTGATAATCTACTCCTATTATAATGTAGAAACTTAAATTTTCTGTGAATCTTGCAACGATTTGTATCATGAAAACCGCTATACAAATAAACGTGAATTGAATTGAATATTGGGTTTAACGTTACACAGAGTAATTGTTATGTTTTGGCAATGTATTTATCGCTTTTCATCATTTCATTTGTCACGTGTTGCATGCAGTAAATAAAGAGATTCATTAAGCAGAATGCCCGAAGAAAGACCGAGTATGAAACCAACCTGTTTGTTCCTCAGTATCTTCATTTTTGACTGAATGCTTCTTCAATCTTCATGTCTTCACTTTCCTTTTTAAAAGGGGTCCTTGATCATGTTTTAACTTTAGATAGTGTGTAATATTGCTGCTTGAGCATAAACAACTTCTGCATAGTTACAACGCTTAGTTCAATGCAAAGGAAGATAATGGGCCTCATTTATCAATCTATCGTAGAAACGAGCGCAGATCCGAGCGCACAAATCAACTTCAGGGTTCACATGTGATTCATGAAACATTTGTGTGCCGCCAATCCCATCGTACGAAAGATCATACATTGATAAATGTGGCGGCAGAAAACAATCAACATTTGAATATCACACCCCTAAAAACACCCCAGTTTAGAAGCCCTTGCCCCTAGAGTTTACGACACGGAGGAACGAAACACGGCCAAAAAGAGGACGTAATCTCATGAAAGAGAAATTAATCTTACTCTAAAAACACCCTTTAACCTCATCATTTCAAACAATGGCATTAATTTATATGTATATTAAATACCAGTAAATATAACGAAATATTTACAAACATTATAAACACTATATAGCCTATTTATTTCTCCTTAATCCACAAAAACCCTTTAATTTTAACGGTATTACATAATAAGAATGAAAAATGAGTAGCTATAAAATTTTATATTAAACTTTAAAGTAAAACACAAATTAGGCTATAGTGGCATTCATTATAAACAGAATATAAACATCAAGCTAAAATGAATTTATTAAAAGTGAAACTAAACGGCATTGGTCTCACAAGCCTCTCTTTTTGCACATCCAGATATTTCCATTTTTATGCCATGTACCATTTGGTTGCTAAACTATTATCCATGATGTAAACAAGGCTTTACGTTACTGAAAAATGCTACCTATCGGATTGTGCTTCCAGCATGATATTAATGTGGTTTGAGGCTTTATTAACACCTACCCCAACCCTAAACCTAACCTTACAATGTTAAAAATACAGTGTTGGTAGCATGATCTGATAGGTAGCATTATTTGTTAGAACACCGGATTCGCCCAAAAGCTTGTCCTGAAAGATGGAGAAGTTCCCACTTTAAAAGCAGAAGCTGTTGTTTATGGGCCACAACCTGTAAGTATGTTTTATTCTTTGTTGATGCGTTTTCCATTAATAGTTTCTTTTGTTATTTTTATAATAAAGGTCAATGCCGTTTAGTTCCACTAGTCAGTTAGCTAAATGCTAATTCACACTCATCCAGCTACAACCTTCTGTTTAATCTCACCAGCAAACTTAGAATATTAGTGTTTGTTGGCGACTAAAGCTTTAATAAGGATAAAACCGTATTTCAAAAGCTAACAAACAGCAGTAATACTTACAAATCACAGCGTATCTAAAAAGTATGAAACGGCAACAAACAAAAAACCATCCCATTCTGAAAAGTCTTGTAAGAGTCGTGCTTGCATAGGTTCTGTTCAAACCTCTTCAATAATATTCCCTAGGTCTGATTCGGGCTCAAGTTGATAAGGCAATATTGACGCCATTGTTTACAATACGCCGGAGCCATGCAACTACCCGGAATGACATGTCTTTCATTTAGTCCTGAGGCAAATAACAGATAAAGAGATTCATGACGCAGAATGACCGAAGAAAGACTTCGAGAATGAAAACCAACCTGTTTGTTCCTCAGTATCTTCATGCTTGACTCTGAATGTTTCTTCAATCCTCATGTTTTCACTCTCCTCTTTAATAAACTCCATCTTTGTTTGCGTCTCAGCAATAATATTCCCTAGGTCTGATTCGGGCTCAAGTTGATAAGGCAATATTGACGCCATTGTTTACAATACGCCGGAGCCATGCAACTACCCGGAATGACATGTCTTTCATTTAGTCCTGAGGCAAATAACAGATAAAGAGATTCATGACGCAGAATGACCGAAGAAAGACTTCGAGAATGAAAACCAACCTGTTTGTTCCTCAGTATCTTCATGTTTGACTCTGAATGTTTCTTCAATCCTCATGTTTTCACTCTCCTCTTTAATAACCTCCATCTTTGTTTGCGTCTCAGTATCTTCATGTTTGACTCTGAAAGCTTCTTCAATCTTCATGTCTTTACTCTCCTCTTTAATAAACGCCATCTTTATAACAGTTTTCCCTGTGTGTTTAAGATGAGAATAATTAACAGACAGAAAAATAAAGCCAAACTAAATCTGAGTGTGCGTCTCAATCAGCTCCCTAAAACAGAGGTCCTGGAGAGCCGCAGCCCTGCAGAGTTTTGCTTCAACCCTAATCAAACACACCTGAACGAGCTAATCCAGGTCTGAAGGGTTACCTGGAAGCTACAGGCAGGTGAGTTTTTATTAGGGTTGGAGCTGACTAGGACCGGAGTTTGCCACCCCTGGATTACACTTTCATGAAAACAGTCAGCTGATTTGTAGAAGTTGTCATTACACACAGGGGCGGCTCTAGAAAATTATTTATAGGGTGGCATGAGGTCTATGAGGGGTGGCAACACCAAAGCAAGCGCCCATGCATAGTTCTTGGGAATTTATGGCTTGATATACACAGTTGTGTTCACAAATATGGCATTACCACGAAATAATCATCTATACTGTTTAAAATTAAAAAACAACATTTCAATATCCATGGCACCAAGTCAAGACATAAAAAAAAACATCAACAGATGCTAAATGTGTCTGAGCATGTATCACTAAAGCAGATGAGCAGATTTATTAATATTAAATGGCTACTTGGTTGGTTTAAATCATGTTTTAGTGCAAGTTTACGAGTTTGAATTTCCTAACATTAGAAATAAATACATCAAACAGTGAGACTGGATCAGTTTTGAAAACAATGTTTGTGTTTCTGTTATTAACAGAGGTGTGTGATACTCTAGCAGCACCCCAGCAACTGCACAGCAAGAGCCTAGCAACCACCCGGAATCTCCTAGCAACGCTTAAGCAAACACCCGGAATCTCCTAGCAACGCTTCAGCAAACACCCGGAATCTCCTAGCAACGCTTCAGCACACACCCGGAATCTCCTAGCAACGCTTCAGCAAACACCCGGAATCTCCTAGCAACGCTTCAGCACACACCCGGAAACTCCTAGCAACGCTTCAGCACACACCCGGAATCTCCTAGCAACGCTTCAGCAAACACCCGGAATCTCCTAGCAACGCTTCAGCACACACCCGGAAACTCCTAGCAACCCTTCAGCACACACCCGGAATCTCCTAGCAACGCTTCAGCAAACACCCGGAATCTCCTAGCAACGCTTCGGCAAACACCCGGAATCTCCTAGCAACGCTTCAGCAAACACCCGGAAACTCCTAGCAACACTTCAGCTAACCCGGAATCTCCTACCAACACTTCAACAAACACCCAAAATCTCCTAGCAACACTTCAACAAACACCCGGAATCTCCTAGCAACACTTCAGCTAACCCGGAATCTCCTAGCAACGCTTCAGCAAACACCCGGAATCTCCTAGCAACGCTTCAGCACACACCCGGAAACTCCTAGCAACGCTTCAGCACACACCCGGAATCTCCTAGCAACACTTCAGCAAACACGGAATCTCCTAGCAACACTTCAGCAAACACCCAGGACATCTATCTATTCTGACCTAACCGACCAAACTACTTACCTTTGTTAAACAAGACAAGCCAGCACAAATTTTTCTTTCAAACTTTATTCATCATTTTCTTACAACTATAAACACAATCTTAAAACACCAACTTGCACAATGCTCAAACTTCCAGGGCAAAACTAAATATTCTAGTTAAAAATCGAACTTTCTTCTGTCTAAATCAGATGACGCAGAAAATATAAGACACAGACTACTTTCTTGACAAACAATGATGGGATGAATCTCTTACAGGCCAGTGAGCAAGTGTTTGTGATGCTCTGCTGCACTATACAGGAGCTGATCTTTTCTGTTACTCACGTGTGGATGTGCTTTACTGTAGACAACTACGTTCATTACTGTTACTAGACAGATTATAACACTACATTAAAAAAAGTTGCATTGATGTAAACACGTTAAAAGATTAAAAACACAAACCTTTCTTCAGCAGAAACACAGACGCAGGAGCGCGACGCAGACTTATGACGTCACACCGCCCCACCAAAATAAAAGTCCCGTTCACACAAAACAGACATTCACATACAGAAAACACATTTAAACAATAGCATAAAGGATTGATTCAAAGGATAAACCACAGATTCAGAAAGATTTGAAGCTTCTGGCTTATATAGAAATGTAATCAAGTGTGAAGTGATCGCAGTTATAACACCAGAGCATATTCTCAATCACGAACAAAGTCAGCTATCTTGATCTTCATATTACAAAGTTTAAACTCTGTTTTGTTCAAGTGTATTTTATTAAAGGGCTATGTTGATGGTGGTTTGAAATGGTTATAAATGGTAATGAAATCTGGTTTACATTTCTCTTAATTAATTCTTTAATAAAAAAAATGGCATGGAAGTTGTGCTGAAATGCGACTAAACATCATCTAAGCTCTCAGATTCACAAACAAGTTTTTATTTATTGGGAAATGATTTACACGTAATTTTACTCCCATAATAGCCCTCTATGGAATTACAGATACATTGAGAAAACAAACAAACCTATCTTCTGTGAGGAATGTATGGTCTATCTTTGCTCGTATTGATTTCAGTGATGCACGTTTATATGAGCAATTTTGCTAAAAGGAAAATAGTTATCTGATTAAATTCTTACATGTTGAATTTCTTTAATTGGCAAAATATTCAGCTGTTACTCCTCATCTATCTACCCTTGTTAAGAGTGAATAGTGTTCAGAGTCTAAACACAAGACGCAGACACCAGTTTACTAGAAACACTGTAGCTCTTAATGACCATAACAGCACGTAAGCACTGATTACACAAGACCTTCAGTAAAGTGTGAATAAGGGAAAAAACGAGAACACAGAAGAGTGTTGTTAGACGTCATGTAGCGCCGCTGTGCTTCAGACCCGAGTTCGAGTCCCGGCTCGTAGACCTTTCCCGATCCCGTCCCCCCCTCACTCTCCACATCATGTCCACTTACTGTCCTACTGAAGGCATATAACATTACTACAAACGCTGCTGATGAGAACTGATCTGTGAACAACTGCGATCCGATCGTGATGACGATCCGACATGTCCTCCAGCTGCAAAGTTCTTGCAGACGTAGAAGCAGAATGTTAAAAAGTGAAATTACTGTACTGGTGAAGAACAATACTGAGATATTTCTGATGATCCGGCAAGTCCTTCAAACACAGTACTCTAGCGGGGACCTGGAAACAGATTTCAGTGCTCTCTGACAATCTGCATAATGAACTGCGTTTGTTCTTCAGCCTTTCCTAAAGGGATTGCTACAAGGGGGGAAAGAAAGGGAAAAGAGAGGGGGAAAGGGGGGAACGAAAAGAAAAGGAATGAAAAATAAATATCCATCATACTTCATGAACACTCACAAAGGATTTAAGTAAAGGGTTTGATTGATTTTCTAGAGACTATACAATTTATAATAAAATCTGATCTGACAAACACACCACACACTCTTACCAGGACACCTAGAATCTTCCACCCAAAGGATGGATGTGTGACTATTACTCCACAAGAGTCGTGTCTTTCCTTTCTTGCAAACACTGCACATTAAGCACTGCAAACAGTAACTAAAAACTAAATGTTCACAGCACAGCAAACACACTTAAAAACTGAACTATATACAACTATATAAAAACCTAACTATATACATAATTACTATACAATCTAATTTAAAAAAAATCAGAGACCTCCCTGTACACTCTCCCTCCAGTGTGCAACAGAGACGCCTGAGAATGGACAATACCACCGGCCCTTCAGCTGAGTGTTGCCAGCCCACACTGCTTGCAGATATAGTGAAATATATATCCTTTGCTAGTCGTTTCCGTGGTGGTTCACCCCTCGCCACTCGCTCCTCATCCTCTTGGGCAGCTTTCTGCCTTCTCTATGTGTGCTGCCTGGGCTGAGCAGAGTCGGAGACGGCCGCGGGGATGGAGACACTGGTGCTGGCAGTGGAGACGGCAGGTGCTGCGGAGGTGGCGCCAGCCGTGGAGACGGTTTGGGATTTTTTGAAGGGCCGAAACGTGAAGCCAATAGGGCCCCCATAATGGCTGAACTCAATGTGTTGGAGGAGTCCAACAGCACCCTGGACCCTTCAGCGTGGTGGTATATATATATATATATATATAAAGATTTGCATCAAATATACAAATACACATCATGCATCAAATATAATAATAACTATTAACTAAAAATAAGTTAATAGTTTTCTGAGGGGAAGCAAAATGAACATAATGATTTGTGGAAATCAAAAACTAGATATTTAATGAATACCTGGAATAATAAATGATTAAAATACATTCAGCAAAGAATCACTCAGCCATGACTGAAATAACATAGGGAACGAATACTTGGAATGCTGAATGATGAAATTAAATTCTTGCAAAGATATAGAAAATAAAAACTCGGTCAGGTCACTTTAGACCCATGTTATGCATCAAAGAGTTAAGTAGCGTTAGTTAGAAATAACTGATACACGTCACTGTTACGTTAGCTTGCCTTGCTACGCAAGCGTAGACCTCTTAAGTGTACCGATCTGAATAATCTTTATTCCAAATCATGAATTAATGTTTGTCACGTATTTGTAATTTGACAACGCTTACTTTGAATCTCCGGATAGCAGATGCCCAGTGAGTTGCAAACAGCTGGAATGTCACGAATCTCATTCAGCCAATCAGCAGCGAGATTGGCATGTCAACTCGATTGCTGATTGGCTCCTTTGTCTCATCTGTTAGGACCTGTTCGGATTTAATTAGGAGGTGTTCGCACCTCGTTCGGACTTTCATTCTGACTTTGTTCGAAAGTATTCAAATGTTGTTAGGAAGTGTTCAGCCGGCCGATCGCTGGAAGGTACAGCCACAACTGCCCCTACTTCCAGTGGAGAAACAAAGGGGCAGTTGTGGCCTAATAGTTAGAGAGTCATCTGAAATCAGAAACAGTCTAAAGTTTATCAGTGAACAAAACCTTCGCTAATATCACCAATCAGATCTTGAAGTACCTGTTGATAAAAAGAGTTGATACAGTCTTTGAGCACACCCTAAATGACAAATTATCTGGATGGTATTTTGCATACATTACATCCTTCTAGTGGAGAAACAAATGAGGGGGTGAGAGGTTAACATTTCCAATAAAAAAATTACCCCTAATAAGGGCCACCCTAATACACGACCTATGATATTAGTGAAGCAAATAGGGATGTCCCGATCAGGGTTTTTTTGCCCCCATCCGATTAATTGAATATTGATTATCTGCTGATACTTATATATTCCTAGAGTTTGGTGACAATTCAAGTACATTAAAGTTATTCAAATCAATCCAATGTATACAGAGTTGTGCAGAGAGTAAAATAAATATATGTATATATTATATTATTTAATAATATAATATAATTAATATATGAGCAATATCACACTCGTAGACGTGAACTACGTATGTCTGTATATCGGCACAGCTGTGATTCGGCCGTAGGTAATATACAGCCATATCTCACGTCTACGAGTGTGATATTGCGTTTATACAACAGTTCGATGGCATGAGTGTGTAAATACATAAGAAACAACAACGGAGTGTCTTTAAACCCCTTCTTTTGTGCAGAACTACTTCCTTCCGCCACGGATTCAAATCTAAAGTTGACAGTTAAACAGCTGAGCCCAATCCTTCGTTACTAATTCAGAAATGTCACTTTAGAACTAGTTACAGCCAGTGGTGGAAAGAGTACTGAAAAAATATACTGAAATAAAAGTACCATTATTTATTACTTACACTTAACCATTAGGCCACGACTTCCCCAGCATATAAGCAGCTCTCATTGCACCTTCTCAGCATCAGTTCTTCCGGCATCCCTCCACCTCCCCATCTCCTCCTCTATTTCTGTTATTCTTCCTCTAGCTAGAACTGCAATGGGGGGATTTCAACTCTGAGATCAAGCCGAGCCTCGGGTTCGAGCCTCCATTGAGGACAGCAAGCCAAGTTTGTTTACCATTAACCATCAGGGCTGGATGGGCAGGCAAACTCGTGAAATGAAGTGCCAAATGTAGGTTCGAGAGGAGCCTAATCATTCAGTCCTGTCAATCATCATTACAAGTAGGGATGGGTGATATCTTATAATTTGCGATATACCGGTAAAAATTCTCCTCACGATAAGAATTAGTCTTCCCGTGATAATAACGATAAAGTCTAATTGTTGGCATATTTCTGTGTGTGACAGTGCAGAGCTACAAGGCGGACGTGAAATTGAGGAGGAGTATATCGCTAAACGAGGAGCTCCTTCTACAATCTGGAACTGGGGATCTTCGAGCCAGTTTGCGTAGCTGTGGTGGTCATCTACTCAGCCGTGTGGATCTTTGAGCCCGTCTGCGCTGCTGTGGTGGTCTTCTGCTCTGCAGTGGGGGTCTTCAAGCCTGTCGGTGCTGCTATGGTGGCTTTCTGCTGGACCCTGGACATTTGCTGCTTGTATTACCCAGTTAGCCCTGCCCTGGATTCCTGCTTGGCCATCTTTTTCTGTTTCCCTTCCCCTTCACGGACCTGGCCCACCATCCCGCCTCCAAATCCACCTCCCTCCTGAACTTTTCTGAATTCGGGTGGAGCGTCTGGTATCTGCTCCGTAAAGGGGGGGGGGGGTAATGTTATAGTATCCAGCTGGTGTGGATACTTCTCCCTTCACAGACATTCTGTTACAAACTCATTGTCTATTTCCCAGACTACATTGCTGTTTCATGTGAGATGATTGTTTGCACCTGCATCCATTTGGATCATTAAGGTCCTGCCTATATAAGCTGTGTTTCTCTCTACTATTGTCATTGAGGTTTTACATTTAGTTTTACATACTGTATATATAAATATATATTAGGGCTGTCAGTTTAACGTGTTAACTTAAAGGGTAAGTTCATAACTAATTAATTAAAGGGTTAGTTCACCCAAAAATGAAAATTAGCCCATAAATGACTCGCCCTTAAGTCATCATAGGTGTATATGACTTTCTTCGGTTACACTTTACTTGAAGGGGTGTGCATAAGACTGACACGACACCTTTATAATCATGACATGACACCTACATAATCATGACATGACACATGTCATGAATATGAAGGTTTTTTATGCATGTTTATGACAACTGTCATTAAGTGTCATTCACTCAGTTATGTAATTTTTAATGCAAAGATGACATTGTTTGAGATGTCTTTGTTATGGGCTATAGTTAGGGGTAGGGTTACTTTAATGCCACTCAGCAGGTGTTGCATCTATTAGTCCAAAAGAAGTTAAATAAAAAGTGCCCATCCATAAAAAAAGTGTCTCACACGGCTCCGGGGGGTGAACAAAGGCCTCCTGTAGCAAATCGATGCGTTTTTGTTAGAAAAATATCCATATCCAAAACGTAATAATCACTTTAATGTAGCTTGTGCCAACAGTTGTACATGGAAGCAGCTCCGGGCTGATGACGTATGAGTTCAGCGTTGAACTCAGTTCAGCATTTAGTTTCTGAATGAATCCACGTTTTGAACGAATCGTGTGAACCAATGACTCAAAGACCCATTCATAAACCCTGCGTTCCATTCGGAAGGGCTCATCCCTATGCCCTAATCCCTTCAAAGGGTTTACCCTCCGGAGTGAGAGCTTCGAAGGGTGTAGGGGACCAAACAACTGTTCCTTGAAGTGCCCTTCTGCATCATCATGTCATGCCTACACAGAGGCGCCGTCATAATGGAAAGAATCAGCGCAAAGGATCATGGGGGGCCGAAGTGTTCATCAGTTGTACCCTTCGAAATCCTTCATTCCGAAGGGCCCTTTGAAGTGGCCAGTTTTGAGCACTTCGGTTTGGAATGACCCTTCAATATGGCGGCCATGATTGTTTTCACTCCGAAGTGCCCTTCGGAGGGCGATATATGCCGTCTGGAATGCACCGAAAGTGAGCCGTTTACTGCATTCCTGAATTAATCAGCTGTTTGAACGAATCGAATAAAAAACACATAAAGACATTTACCACCACCTGCTGGCAGTTTTAGTTTCTTATTTAAAGTACTATTTCATTTTAAAAAGGTGAAAAAACTTTAAAGGGATAGTTCACATAAAAAAAAAGTTATGTAATCATTTACTCAAACCTGAATTACTTACTGGAACATGGGGTTTGGGGTTTGTTTGTGTTTCTTGTTCATTGCTCGTGTCAGGACTAGTTTTTGCCTCCATGCCAGAGCCTCTTCACAAGATGGCTGCCATCCCAAAGTCTGTTCACAAGATGGCTGTCATTCCATAGCCTGCTCACATCATGCCTGCCAAGCCAAAGTCTGCTCACGTCATGCCTGCCAAGCTAGAGCCTGCTCACGTCATGCCTCACACTCAAGAGCCTCATCGCAAGATGGCCACCACGCCTGAGTCCCCGGCCAAGATGGCCGCCATTCTTGTTCATTGCTCGTGTCAGGACTAGTTTTTGCCTCCATGCCAGAGCCTCTTCACAAGATGGCTGCCATCCCAAAGTCTGTTCACAAGATGGCTGTCATTCCATAGCCTGCTCACATCATGCCTGCCAAGCCAAAGTCTGCTCACGTCATGCCTGCCAAGCTAGAGCCTGCTCACGTCATGCCTCACACTCAAGAGCCTCATCGCAAGATGGCCACCACGCCTGAGTCCCCGGCCAAGATAGCCGCCACGCCTGAGCCCCCAACCAAGATGGCCGCCACGCCTGAGCATCACCATGCCACGGCCGTCACGTCAGGACCTTGTCATGTCACGGCTGCTACTCCTGAGTCTCGACCCATCATGACTGCCATGACAGAGCCTACAGTCAAGATGGCTGCCATGCGAGAGCCTTGTCATGCCATGGCCACCTTGCCAGAACCCCGTCATGCCATGGATGCTATGCAAGTTTCCCCAAATAATTTTTTTTGGGGTGGGGGCTATAGTACCCAAGCTTGGGCCAGGACTGATGAGACTGATTGCCAGTGTGATGGACACACCACTGAAATCAGTGAGAGCAGCTGGCATCCCAGTGGTCTCTACGTTCTCAAGTGAGGTGGGTATCCCACTGTCTGCTGCGCTGCCCGTGATGGTGGTTGCCATTTTGAGTGTGTGGGCAGCACACTGTACTCCACAGGCCTCTTCTGTCCAAAAATCTGCCTCAGAGGCCTCTCCTGTCCATGAGTCTGCCCAGAGACCTCTCCTTTCCATGAATCTGCTCCAGTGCCTCCAGAGGTGGCGGCTTCCACTGCAGAACCTCCACAGGTGGTGGGTTCTGCTGCAGAACCTCCCGAGGTGATGGTGCCCACTCATGAACTCACTGTCTGTCCTGTCATGGCCATGGAGGACGTTCACAAACTCACAGACTGTTCTGTTCCGCCCAAGGAGGCCATTCAAGAACTCTCTGCCAAGTGGTCTATCCATGTCTCTGCTCCACCATGGATTCCTGCTCTGCCAGCACCGCCATGGCTTCCTGCTCTGCCATGGCTCCCTGCTCTGCCTGCTCCGCCATAGCTCCCTGCTCTGCCGGCTCCACCCTGGCTCCATGCTCCTCTGGACCTGACCTGGTGGACTTCTGCTCCACGGTTTCACTTTTTGCCTCTGTTCCATGGCCCAGGTCCACCATTGTTCCACTGTTTACCTCTGATCCATGTCCCTGGACCTCCATTGATTCACAGTCTGCCTTTGCTCTATGGCCCAGGACCTCTATTGTTCCACTGTCTGCCACTGCTCCACGGCTCAGGTCCTCCAGTGCTTCTCGGTCCAGGCCCACCTCTGCTCCATTGTCTAGACCTGCCCTTGCTCCAGGGTCCAGGTCCACCACTGTTCCATGACCCATGGTCTTGCCCATTGTTCCACGGTCCATGTCATGATCCAGGTCCTGTTCCCTTTCACAGGCCTGGCCCTCCATACCTCCCCCTGTTCCGCCTTCACTCTACCACCCTCCTGGACTTGTTAGGTTTGGGTTTTGTTTGGGCATCTGGAGCCGCTCTTAGAGGGGGGGGGTAATATGTAATGTGGGGTTTGGGTTTTGCTTGTGTTACTTGTTCATTGCTCTCATGTCTTTTATTTTGGTGTTTAGTCATGGCTCCTGTCTAGTCATGTGGTTCCTTTGCCTCTTGTATTCCTGCTATTGGTTCCTTTGATCATTGTGTCATGTTCTGATTGGTTGTTCAAGTCATGTGTCTTGTTCCTCAGTGGTTGGATTGTGTCATGTGACCCTGATTGTTTGATATACATATAGCCCTCATGCAGCCTTTAGGTGCATTCGATTTAACGTAGTGTTGCGCAGATCGATTAAATTCTGACTTGAAGCAGTGCATTTTTTTTTTGAAATTTTGTCCGACTTGAGATGGCGCCGACGCCATGTGTCTGTCACGTGTGGCATCAAAGTACCACGATAGTGATTCGAGAGCAGCCGGCTGACTCAGCCACCGCAGTTTCTCAAGAGCGGCTACAGGAGCGCTGATGACAACACAGCTGTTTCACAATCGGCCAGATTCACCACATGACAACAATCATGTGTGTTTTGGGTTTTTTCTAACCTTTTCGATTACAATAATGGCCACAAATTTGTGCCTGCATCCCAATGTGCATACTATCCATCCTAAATTCTATGTGATATTAGTCATTTTCAATACTATTTAGGGCAGATAGGGTGGATAGTATGCACATTGGGATGCAGGGTGTGTTTTTAGAACAGTAAAAGCTTTTTTACTGTAGTCACAATGTTATATTTAGACCTGAAACTGAGCTGGAGCACGGTGGCCAAGACCATACAGCAGTTTAACAGGACAGGTTCCACTCAGAACAAGCCTCACCATGGTCGACCAAAGAAGTTGAATGCACGTGCTCAGCGTCATATCCAGAGGTTGTGTTTGTGTGTACTGTGACATACTGAAGCAGAGCATGATCCCCTCCCTTCGGAGACTGGGCTGCAGGGCAGTATTCCAACATGATAACGACCCCAAAATCACCGCCAAGACGACCACTGCCTTGCTAAAGAAGCTGAGGGTAAAGGTGATGGATTGGCCAAGCATGTCTCCAGACCTAAACCCTATTGAGCATCTGTGGGGCATCCTCAAACGGAAGGTGGAGGAGCGCAAGGTCTCTAACATCTGGAAGAGGACTCCAGTGGCAACCTGTGAAGCTCTGGTGAACTCCATGCCCAAGAGGGTTAAGGCTGTGCTGGAAAATAATGGTGGCCACACAAAATATTGACACTTTGGGCCCAATTTGGACATTTTCACTTAGGGGTGTACTCACTTTTGTGGCCAGCGGTTTAGACATTAATGGCTGTCGGTTGAGTTATTTTGAGGGGAGAGCAAATTTACACTGTTATACAAGCTGTACACTCACTACTTTACATTGTAGCAAAGTGTCATTTCTTCAGTGTTGTCACATGAAAAGATATAATAAAATATTTACAAAAATGTGAGGGGTGTACTCACTTCTGTGAGATACTGTATAAAACAGTTAGGTCCGATCACACAGTTTATTATTTAAATTAAATTCTGATTGGATTATGTTGGTAATAGGCACTTACCAAAAGCTAAAAGAAGTTTTGTTCCTATAACAAGTATATTTTACCTTTTATTTTATCTGAATGGTATGCTGAAAACACTCGAGGTTTGCCACAGACTTGTCCCACTGTCAATGCAACTGAATGCTTCTTCAAGTTCCTCCATACTAAAAACCACGGAAAGCTACTTTTAAACCTTAAATGATGGAATATTTATGTACTGTTGTAGATTTTCTAGTCAATTAAGAAATAAAACAATTGTGAAGACAGAGTGAAACACAAGTCAAAAGTTTGTCTTTGTCTTGCTTTTAATGCTCTGCAGAGAAATTGATCAATTTACACACAGCAGAAGTCTGTGAGCAAAGAAATAACACACAAAGCTCACAGCAGCTTATAAAGGTACTTGTAATACATTTATTGAGATAAGAAAATAGAGTCCCTTGGGCCTCATTTCTTAACCAACCAGGAGGCTGCCTTGAGAGTCGCCCTCATTGCGCCATTCTGTATCTGCAACATATCACCAATTTCCAAGGATTTCACATGTTTTTCCATATATATTTTTCTAAAACTGTTACCTGCAGGCAGACAGGTATTCCTCCATATGTCCAAGTCTCACGCTACTGAGAGGCCCCTAGGGCTGTCACACAAGAAGACCTGTTTTTCCCCATTGATCACATAGATATATTCACCCTATAGACAAAATCATACTGACTACTTAAATCTTATTGCTTACTAATATATTGAAATATTAATGGCGTATGAATGTGTTAATGTGATGTTTTAATTAGAATGATCACACCTGTACTGTCTTTCTTCAGAGTGAATGCGCAGATGATTGTTGAAATTGCCATTTTCCTCAGTGTGGCAAGAGGTTTGGAATTTCTTTCCAGAATGAGTTTGCAAATGTCGTTTCAGGTCTGTGTGATATGTGAAACTGATGTCACACTGAAGACACTTGTAAGGTTTCTCTCCAGTGTGAATTCTCATGTGAATCTTAAGGTTTCCTTTAGCTGTAAAACTCTTTCCACAATTAGGGCAGGTGAAAGGCTTCTCTCCAGTGTGAATTGTCATGTGGCCAATGAGGTACTTTTTCTGTTTAAAACTTTTTCCACACTGAGAGCATTTAAATAGCTTCTCTCCAGTGTGATTTTCTGTGTGAAATGTAAGATTTTCTTTTCTTTTGTAGCTCTTCCCACACAGCTTGCAGGTGTACGGCTTCTCTCCAGTGTGAATTGTCATGTGGCCAATGAGGTACTTTTTCTGTTTAAAACTTTTTCCACACTGAGAGCATTTAAATAGCTTCTCTCCAGTGTGATTTTCTGTGTGAAATGTAAGATTTTCTTTTCTTTTGTAGCTCTTCCCACACAGCTTGCAGGTGTAAGGCTTCTCTCCAGTGTGAACACTCATGTGGAATTTAAGATTTTCTTTTCTTGTGTAGCTCTTCCCACACAGTTTGCAGGTGTAAGGCTTCTCTCCAGTGTGAATTGTCACATGGGCATTAAGGTGCCTTTTCTCTTTAAAACTTTTTCCACACTGAGAGCATTTAAATGGCTTCTTTCCAGTGTGAATTCTCATGTGAATGTTAAGATTTAGTTTTCGTGAGAAACTCTTTCCACACAGTTTGCAAGTGTAAGGCTTCTCTCCAGTGTGAACTCTCATCTGGACTTTAAGGTTTCTACTTTCTGTTTTTTGAGTCGGCGAGTAAGTACAAGATTTTTCCCCAGTCATGAAATAATGATGTTTCTCATACTGATTTTTCTCTTCCATTACATTCAGTTCTTGACTCTCCTCATTCAGCGGCATCAGGTCTAAGGTGAAAGGAAACAAAAACAAGTTAACACCAGTTTAACGGCACCAACACATGAAAGCTTAGACAGTAAAACATTCAATTCAACTACTAGATTCTATACCCACTAAACAACAAAAATGTAATCTCAGAACATCTTGTCAATATTGTTAATTATTTGCTTTCTTTAGGACATGTCCCAAATACTTTCAAGCTGACAGTTATCAAAGCCCTTATAAAAGCCCACAGTAGAGCACTGGATTGGGATACCACAGGTCCCAACACAAATCGGGATCAGCCGGTTTTACATTTGCTTCGGATGGGGGTGGGAGATCAAAAATACACAGCAGTCAACAATAGTGATGTGTGTTTCGTGATCAAATAATTTTTTTGAACCTGTCGAACCGATACACCAAATCAGACTGAATCATTCAAAACAGTTCACATCTCGAGTCAGCACAATTTTATTTATTTACTCAAACCACCAGTACACTGAAGGGAGAACTGTTTCTTTCGGACACGTTCGATACTGAGGACCGATGAGCTGATGATACTGAGCATGCCTGTATTTTTATTTACTTTTTATTTTATTTACTCATAGGGACAAAAAGCATTTTTTTAAAGTGTTTTGTTGAACATCAGAAAGTGTAACAAAGTAAAACATGTTGGAAACTTGTTTAACACAATTACTGTTGCATCAATATCTTTTTAAAGATAGGAAACACAATGAAAGGAACGTAAAACTGTCAAACTAAACATTTATTTGTTTCATCAACAATATACATTTTCAAGAACAGCTTGTTTAATTTCTAAATATTTTTATATAAATTCTGATGTAAACGTTTGCCAAGGTTTTATGGGTGCAAAGTAAATATTTAGTTAATCAGTAAATTATTCATCAGTAGAAACGTATTAAACACTGGAGATATGCTTCAGCTTTTTAGTTTTGTCGACTGTATATTCAAGTTGCAGCAGTCCACGGCTCAGCAGACTTGCACATACTGCTACAGCGGATCTCGATTCAAGAACCGGTTGCAGCAGTTTTCGAATCACCAGAACACTAAATGGAGAACTGTTTCCTTTGGACATGTTCAATATTGAGCTTGAGATACGAGCATGCGTGAAGCTAGCACTGACTGAACCCAGCTGTTTCTGATGGTGTGCTGATACTGTGAGCGCTGGTCAACCGATGACTTGGGAGCAAATTTGGTAAAATGTAAGTTTATTTTATAACAAATAAAATGTACTGGAAAATGCAACTAGTTAAATTAAATAAAATGTTTACACAATGCACATGCAACAACTGTTCAGTCAAAACATAAATGAATTTTACTATTGTATATGCTAATAATATCTTCGAGAGGTGAGGTGTCCAAGTCACAACATCGAACTACTGGGGTGCCTCAGGGCTCAGTACTTGGACCACTTCTCTTCTCTGTCTACATGGCTTCACTAGGTTCTGTCATTCAGAAACATGGCTTTTCAAATCACTGCTATGCCGATGACACTCAACACCATCTCTCATTCCATCCTGATGATCCGACGATAGCTGCTCGCATCTCAGCTTGTCTAACAGACATTTCTTGCTGGATGACGGACCATCACCTTCAACTCAACCTGGCTAAGACAGAACTGCTTGTGGTTCCAGCAAACCCATCGTTTCATCACAATTTCACCATCCAGTTAGGCTCATCAACCATAACTCCTTCAAAAACAGCCAGAAACCTTAGAGTTATGATTGATGATCAGCTGACTTTCTCAGACAACATTGCTAAAACTGCCCGGTCCTGCAGATTTGTTTTATTCAACATCAAGTAGATCAGGCTCTTTTTTTTCGGAACATGCTTCACAACTCCTTGTTCAAGCGCTTGTTCTGTTCAGGCTGGAATATTGTAACGCTTTCTTGGCAGGTCTTCCAGCCAGTTCTATCAAACCTACAATTAATCCAGAACGCGGCAGCAAGATGAATCTTTAATGAACCGAAAAGAACGCACGTCACACCTCAATCAATTCATTGTTCATCTGTTTGCACTGGCTACCAGTAGCTGCTCGCATTAAATTCAAGGCATTAATGTTTGCCTACAAAACCACCACTGGCTCTGCACCCCTTTACCTAAATTCATTACTTCAGAGTTATGTGCCCTCTAGAAGCTTGCGTTCTGCAAGTGAACATCACTTTATTGTTCATCCCAAAGAGGCACAAAATCACTTTCACTGACTTTTAAATTAAATGTTCCCTCCTGGTGGAATGACCTGCCCAACTCAATCCCAGCAGCTGAGTCCTTAACCATCTTCAAGAATCGGCTAACACATCTCTTCCATCTTTATTTGACCTTCTAACTCTAGCACTCTTTATTCTAATTCTATTCTTTATTAAAAAAAAATATATTGCCCCTTTTAGACTTGTACTCTATTTATTTATTTATTTATTTATTAACTGCTTGTTTTCTTTAAAAAAAAAAACTAACACTATAGCGTCTCTAATATTTGTGTATTCTACCTATTTGTTTTCTTTTTATTTATTATACAATTAACAAAAGCAAAAAAAAGGCCTCTAACACTAGCCTGCTCTATTCTTTTTCTATTCTATTTGTTTTCTTTTTATTATATAAAAAAAAAACCTTGCTACGTGTACTGTATTAAGCTAACTGAGACTTGTTATAGCACTTGCATATCATTGCTCTTTTGTTGATTTTGATTGCTTCCATTGTCCTCATTTGGAGGGCAAGTTTATTAATGTTATATGTTTAGACATATTGTATGCAGTTCTCTCTCTCTCACTCAGGCAGTGCTTAATTACATTTACATTTAGATTTAGGCATATAGCAGACGCTTTTATCTAAAGCGACTTACAAATGAGGACAATAGAAGCAATCAAAAACAACAAAAAAGCAATAATATGTAATACAGTGCCTTGCGAAAGTATTCATACCCATGGGCGACATTGGGGGGGAATTGCCCAGGCCCGGTTGTATATGTAGAATAAAAAAAGATCAACTGACTTTTCAATATAACTAAATATAAACATTGCTGTATATGCACGTGCGCTCATCTGTTTTCAATGCAGCTAACCTCTCGTCGCTTCATGTCGTCTTCCCACTCATTAAACTATGACAAGTCCTTTACTGCAAAAAGACGGTCACTGCAACACTTTAAAGTGATGGAACTATGGCGCCATGTGCTTTTTTAAACCATTTTCATAGGTTTCACGTTCTATTGTTGGCTCTGAAAATATGTAAATGCGCATGCCCAGTAGCCACAGCCGTCTACTCTCGGGCAGGAGAGTAGATTAACTTCGGTGGACTTAAACTTAAAATGGTGTGTTCCGCGGTTGAAATAAAATACTTTCTGATGTTTATTCATGTTCATTTCGTGCTTTAAGTAGATATGAAAAGACGATCGGTTCACGTGTTTGAACTGAGGCAATACAGTGATCTGTCACGACACATTAAAGAGCCACATTGTTTGAATTTCTTTAAAAATGACACAATTTAAAAGCTGAGACTCCCGAGACCTTGTTTCGTACCAGGAGTAACCTGCTTTGTCTTCTCTGTCGGTGTTGTTAGATTCCTCTTTGCTCTGCGATGTATTTTCACTGCCGCTCTCACACTACAAATCATGTTCTCATGCAATGTTTGTTGGGAATGGCAACAGTAACTAAGGAGGGCGGGTCTTTGCAAATGGTCAATTGATGGAGAAGGGCTTTGGTTAGACTGGTGACCAAGAAGCTGATGGTCACTCTAGTTGAGCTCCATGATAATATATGCAGATGGGAGAAACCGACAAACATCACTGCAACACTCCACCGATCTGCGCATAATGGCGGTGTGGCCAGACTCACGGTGTGTTCCAAACGGGATATATCGCCCTCCGAAGGGCACTTCGGAGTGAAAACAATCATGGCCGCCATATTGAAGGGTCGTTCCAAATTGAAGTGCTCAAAACTGGCCACTTTAAAGGGCCCTTCGGAATGGAGAGGATTTCAAAGGGTATAACTGATGGACACTTCAGGCTCCCATGATCCTTTGCACAGATTCTTTGCATGATGACGGCGCTTCTGTGTGGGCACGTGATGATGACGCAGAAGGGCACTTTAAGAAACAGTTGTTTGGTCCCCTACACCCTTCAACCCTTCGAAGCTCTCACTTCGGAGGGCATAGGGATGAGCCCTTCCGAATGGAACGGAGGGTCAATCTTCTCCTCAGTGAAGACGCATGACAACCCAACAAGTTTCTCT
Source organism: Sinocyclocheilus grahami (assembly GCF_001515645.1). NCBI lineage: Eukaryota > Metazoa > Chordata > Actinopteri > Cypriniformes > Cyprinidae > Sinocyclocheilus > Sinocyclocheilus grahami. The sequence continues at coordinate 158,987 of NW_015506491.1, read as the reverse complement.
GGTCTGATAAACCTCAATTCCAAGCATCATGTTTGGAGGAAAGCAGGCACTGCTCATCACCTGCAGAGTACCATCCCAGCAGTAAAGTGTGGTGGTTGCAGCCTCATGCTGTGGGGCTGTTTTTCTGCGGCAGGGACTGAAGGACTGAGAACACTAACCTAACATATGGGTGTGAACCATGGATGTTTGGGAATCGCTTGGGCTGCCTTTGGGCACCAGAGGACTTCTGGTTGGCCGGGGTGCTTCGTTTGACTTTTCGGAGATCGTCTGCTCTTCCCTGTGGGTTGCCTCTGGCCTGCTTTCTGTGCGGTCTGGGTTTCTGCGTTTTGAATTTTGGAATATTGGGTTTGGTGTTCCGAGTTTCCTCTTCATCTTGAGAACTTGAGGCTGTGTTTTTGGGAGCTGGATGTTTGCGGTCAGGGTGTTCAGAGCAGGGGATTCGCTGTTTGGAGGTGCATGTCTGTGAAGCTCTGCTGTAGAGGAGGTTCAATTGTGTTGGGTTTCAAGTGTTCAGTATTAAAGTTGAAAGGGATCGGGTTCAGAGCTGTTTTGAGTGCCACATGGTGGTCAGTTTTGATGGGTGCCACTTGTCAATGATTCAAATTTGTGCAGTGCGGATTCAGGTGGTTTTGTCATATTATATGCGCCACATGAATGCCAGCGGAGACCAGGACAACTAGATGAGCCCCAGAGACAGATCCAAAGTGAAGACCTCGTCACCTAGACGGCCACCGGGACAAGACCACAGGAACCAGATGAGTCCTCTGCACAATCTGACTTTGCTGCAGCATGGAACAACCTGTTGGTTGTGAGCCTGGTTTCTCCCAATGTTTTTTTTCTCCATTCTGTCACTGATGGAGTTTTGGTTCCTCTGGCTTGCTTAGTTGGGGACACTTAATTTCCAGCGATATCGTTGACTTGATTGCACAGATACTATTTAAACTGAACTGAGCTGGATGACGACATCACTGAATTCAATGATGAACTGCCTTTAACTGAAAATTTTTCAATTTGATACAGTAAAGCTGCTTTGACACAATTTGTATTGTTAAAAGCGCTATATAAATAAAGGTTACTTGACTTGACTCGCCAGAGTAGAAGAAAAGCTCAATGCACCAAAATATTAAGATAGCGTTAATGAAAACCCAGTCCAGAGCATTCAGAACCTCAGACTGGGCAGAAGGTTTACCTTCCAACAGGAAAATGACCCTAAGCACACAGCAAGAGTGGCTTATAGACAACTCTGTGAATGTCCTTGAGTGGCCCAGCCACAGCCTGGGATTGAACCCAATCAAATATTTCTGGAGAAACCTGGAAATGTGCATCTGCCCCCTTCCAAGCTGACAGAGATTGAGAGGTGAAGATACGAGGAGACGAATGGCAGATAATAGCCAAATGATGATCAAAGCTTGTCACATCAAACTCAAAAATACTTGAGGCTGTAAAGGTGCTCCAACTAAGTACTGAGTTAATGGTTTGAATACATATGCAATGTACTGTACTTATTTCAGTTTTATAATGTTTAATAAATTTACGAAGTTGTGACAATTCTGTTTTTGCTTTGTCATGTATGGAGTGTAGATTGATGTGGAAAAAAGTTTAACATAAGGCAGCAACATAAATTGTGAAAAAGTATCTTTCGAATACTTTCGAAAGGCACTGTATGTAATAAATAAGATCAAAGAAGACTTAAAATTTTTATTCATTTCTTAAACCTTTCTGTAATCAAGAGTTTTGCCCTGTTAAGTAATAATTTGTTATTTCAGAAGCTGTAGGATGTGGGTTGCCATTTTTATTTGTGAAACTGTTTTCTTCTGTTTATGAGTTAGCTAGGGAGTAAGGGAAGACTCCTGTATTTTATTTGTGATTTCCTTTGAAAGACAAGTTACAGTTAAACTAGGCCTGCGCGATAAAACGGTATCGATATTTATCGACGGTACACCTTCAATAACGATAGAAAAAAATGTTCGATATAGCGCACGATATAGGCACATGCTATGAGTGACGCAGACAGCACACACAAACATGAACACATGCTGAATTGAGTGCTGTGCCTGCCTGTGATGAGGAGATTGTGAATAAAGAATGAATATTAGTCGAATTTAAAATAAACATTTGCAATGTTAGGTGTGCATCAGTGGCGTGCGAGATGTGGTGATGATGTAAGTGACATTGTTGCATTTTAATGTTTTGTTAGTCTAGCCCACGAGATGCGCCGCTGTTGCGTTATTCATTCAAAATATTAGAGAAATATAGAAGCTCGATGCGGAGAAGATCTTGATTAGGTTAAAACCGAAACCAAGCCATTCACACAGAGCGCATATTCAGTGCATTTACGGACAAATACGACTGCTGCACTCGCGTCTCACACAAGAGATGTATAGAAAGCCATGCAAAGTTAAAACAGTTTAAACTTTTAGAAAGCGTCGCAAATTTGTGGAGGTTTATTCCTTTTCACTGCGTCTCATATGTTTTTAAATGCAATCTGCGTAACATCTGCCCCCTTCCAAGCTGACAGAGATTGAGAGGTGAAGATACGAGGAGACGAATGGCAGATAATAGCCAAATGATGATCAAAGCTTGTCACATCAAACTCAAAAATACTTGAGGCTGTAAAGGTGCTCCAACTAAGTACTGAGTTAATGGTTTGAATACATATGCAATGTACTGTACTTATTTCAGTTTTATAATGTTTAATAAATTTACGAAGTTGTGACAATTCTGTTTTTGCTTTGTCATGTATGGAGTGTAGATTGATGTGGAAAAAAGTTTAACATAAGGCAGCAACATAAATTGTGAAAAAGTATCTTTCGAATACTTTCGAAAGGCACTGTATGTAATAAATAAGATCAAAGAAGACTTAAAATTTGTATTCATTTCTTAAACCTTTCTGTAATCAAGAGTTTTGCCCTGTTAAGTAATAATTTGTTATTTCAGAAGCTGTAGGATGTGGGTTGCCATTTTTATTTGTGAAACTGTTTTCTTCTGTTTATGAGTTAGCTAGGGAGTAAGGGAAGACTCCTGTATTTTATTTGTGATTTCCTTTGAAAGACAAGTTACAGTTAAACTAGGCCTGCGCAATAAAACGGTATCGATATTTATCGACGGTACACCTTCAATAACGATAGAAAAAAATGTTCGATATAGCGCACGATATAGGCACATGCTATGAGTGACGCAGACAGCACACACAAACATGAACACATGCTGAATTGAGTGCTGTGCCTGCCTGTGATGAGGAGATTGTGAATAAAAAAACTGAATATTAGTCGAATTTAAAATAAACATTTGCAATGTTAGGTGTGCATCAGTGGCGTGCGAGATGTGGTGATGATGTAAGTGACATTGTTGCATTTTAATGTTTTGTTAGTCTAGCCCACGAGATGCGCCGCTGTTGCGTTATTCATTCAAAATATTAGAGAAATATAGAAGCTCGATGCGGAGAAGATCTTGATTAGGTTAAAACCGAAACCAAGCCATTCACACAGAACGCATATTCAGTGCTTTTTACGGACAAATACGACTGCTGCACTCGCGTCTCACACAAGAGATGTATAGAAAGCCATGCAAAGTTAAAACAGTTTAAACTTTTAGAAAGCGTCGCAAATTTGTGGAGGTTTATTCCTTTTCACTGCGTCTCATATGTTTTTAAATGCAATCTGCGTAAATGTCGCTTTGGCTCTTTGGATTAAGCAATGCATAAATACATGATGCTGTTTTGTTCATAATTGTTAATGCAATTTACAAAATTAATATTTTATTTTTCTGAGTTAATTTAGACGTAACGCACGTTTTTTATAGAGTTACTTCCTTGTGTTGACAATTTAAATATGCTGCATTAATTTGCTCATTGCGCCCTCCTGTGGCCTCAGGAGACAAGACAAAAGTTTCCTTAAAACCTATTTAATCTGCATATAAAACATTAGAAATGAGATATTTGTTTAATTTTTATTTTGTGTTTGAGTGTTAAAACAAAAAATATTAGTTTGTCTCAATAAATTGGGTTAATTTAAAAATACAGTGGTAAAATGAAAAAAAAATTATATTGCTCTGTTTTTAAAAAAGGTTATAAAAAATGTCAATACTATATTATATCGTTGATCAATTTTTTTTAGCTATATTGCCCAGCCCTAAGTTAACCCCTATGTGTCAGATTCACTTTTGTTATTTTGACCTGAATCTCCTTCTGTTCATTATTTGTTTTTAAAATAAAGAACCACTGTTGTGAATACTGTGAGCTCCCAACAGGAGAGGGAGAACACAGCTGTTAAAAATAATAGTCCCTCATTCTTTAATTTTATTCTTGTCACTGACCTCTCCAACTCTAAACTGGTTAGGTTGTGACACGACGGAAGATGTGACCACAGTTGTTAGTGATGCTTTTGGGAAATGCACCCTTGAGCGTTTATTTTAGCTCAGTCTTGTTCCTGACTATGTACATTCCTGTAAAGTTCAGCTCTAACCCTAATCAAACCCACTTGAACCAGCTAATTAAAATCTTTAGGACTCAACTCAATTTTATTTATATAGCACTTTCAAAACCATAAAATTGACCAATGTGCTATACATAAGAGCATAAGCAAAAGCATAAAATGAACTGTCTTGCATTGACAAGGTTCATAAATGTAAAAATACATAAAAAAATATAGCTGCAAGCAGCGATTACCGGGGTTCAAGCACCTGAAGGCCTTCATGGCTTCTATGCTGTCAGGGGTCTCAGCCAGCGTGAAATGTATGGCTGACACCAGAACACATCCATGGTGGAGAATATATGATGACACACACACACACACACACACACACACACACACAGAGTAATGAAAAGGTTGAACTGTATTACTTAAGACACACTCTATTACCTGATACAGACTAAGCATGCTCACACACAGACAGACACACATTATGTTGTAGATATAGATATTTGAAATAACTTACAGTCGTGGCCAAAAGTTTTGGCAGTGACATCAATTTTGTGTTTTGCAAAGTTTGCTGCTTAAGCTGTTGTGGTGTTCATTCACATTGTTTCTAGATTATTGTGTTGAGTGATCAGATGCATTTTAAATAATTGCTAAAAGCTTTATTGGCCAAAAAAGGAACTTTTCACACACACAAAACCCCCCCCCCCAACAAATTTCACAGTTTTTTGATCCTGACACAAAATGACCAGCTAACATTAACTGACTAATCATATCAGCAGCACATGTGAAAGTGTGAATGAGTACTAGTCAGGTAAATCACTATCATACTAATTCGATTGTAAGAGCAGACTGATTGCAATAAAAGGAGGGAAGAAGCGCTTCCAATCATTGTGGTCTTGTTAGCAATGGTTTCCTCCAAAGAATCACGTGCAGTCATCATCGATTTGCATCAAAATGGCCTCATATGCAAGTAAATTGCTACAAAGAATACTGCACCTGAAAGAACAATTTACCGGATCATCAAGAACTTCAAGAAGAGAGGTTTGACTGCAGTGAAGAAGTCTCCAGGACGTCCCAGAGAGTCCAGCAAGTGCCAGGACCGTCTCCACCTGAGGAGTCAGCTACAGAACAGGATCGTCTCCTCCTGAGGAGTCAGCTACGGAACAGGACCGTCTCCTCCTGAGGAGTGAGCTACAGAACAGGATCGTCTCCTCCTGAGGAGTCAGCTACTGAACAGGACTGTCTCCACCTGAGGAGTCAGCTACGGAACAGGATCGTCTCCTCCTGAGGAGTCAGCTACGGAACAGGATCGTCTCCTCCTGAGGAGTCAGCTAAGGAACAGGATCGTCTCCTCCTGAGGAGTCAGCTACTGAATAGGACCGTCTCCTCCTGAGGAGTCAGCTAAGGAACAGGATCGTCTCCTCCTGAGGAGTCAGCTACTGAATAGGACCGTCTCCTCCTGAGGAGTCAGCTAAGGAACAGGACCGTCTCCTCCTGAGGAGTCAGCTACTGAACAGGACTGTCTCCTCCTGAGGAGTCAGCTACGGAACAGGACCGTCTCCTCCTGAGGAGTCAGCTACGGAACAGGACCGTCTCCTCCTGAGGAGTCAGCTACGGAACAGGACCGTCTCCTCCTGAGGAGTCAGCTACAGAATAGGGCCGTCTCCTCCTGAGGAGTCAGCTACAGAACAGGACCGTATCCTCCTGAGGAGTCAGCTACAGAACAGGACAGTCTCCTCCTGAGGAGTCAGCTACAGAACCAGCAGTGCAGAGCTTGCTCGGGAATGGCAGCAGGTTGGTGTGAGAGCATCTGCACACACAGTGAGGACAAGACTTTTGGACAATGGCCTGGTGTCAAGAGGGGCAGCAAAGAAGCCACTTCTCTCCAAGAAAAATGTCAAGGACAGGCTGAAATTCTGCAGGAAGTACAAGTATTGGACAGCAGAAGACTGGTGCAAAGTTATTTTCTCTGATAATGTTTGGAACATCTGGAAAATCGATTGTTCGGAGAAGAAAAGGTGAACGCTACCATGAGTCCTGTTGTTGAGCCAACAGTGAAGCATCCTGAGACCATCCATGTGTGGGGGTAGCTTTTCAACCAAGGGTGTGGGCTCTCTCATAATTCTGCCCAAAAACACCGCCATGAATAAAGAATGATATCAAAACTTCCTGCAAGAGCGACTTCTTCCAACGATCCATGAGCAATTTGGTGATGATCCGTGCATTTTCCAGCATGATGGAGCACCATGTCACAAAGCAAGAGTGATAAAGAAGTGGCTCAAAGATCTTGTGGTCTGTACTCTTAAAAGGCGAGTGGACAAGCAAAAGCCCACAAATTGTGATTAACTCCGAGAACTAATAAGGCAAGAATGGATCGCCATCAGTCAGGATTTGGCCCAGAAGCTAATATCCAGCATGCAAAGAACAAGGGTCAACACTATTAATATTGACTATTAATATTGACTCATCATATTGTTTTGCCAATAAAAGCCTTTAAAACGTATTATATGCTTATCATTGTTTTTCAGTATTCCATAGAAACACGTGGATAAATAATCTACAAATAATGAAGCAGAAATTTAGCAAAACACAAAATTTATGTCACTGCCAAAACTTTTGGCCATGACTGTACATGTTACAAAATGCTCTCTGGAAGTGTCCTTTTAATAATATTTTTCAGGTTTAAATTTAATCATACTGTGGCATAATTGTCAAAACTGATATATCTGTGTAAATGAAGTGGTAAACTTTGACAAATTGTTATTTTTTTAATGCAATAACAATGATTTTTCAACGATCTGAATGTATGTAAGTTAATCCTGAGAAAATAACTATATAAGTGATATAATGAGCCAATGAGTGATCCTTTGCTGCCATCTAGTGGTTGTATTTGCACTTCCAGGGAATACAGCATGGACATGTACTGTTTTTAACCTTCATAGCTACTACAGTGTCAGTTTTTGTCCCCGTTATAGCTAACCAAAGGACTTTTTGAACATTGATCGAGAGTCCAGATAATTGTTATGTAGTGGTTTGATCGAGATTGAGCGAAAAACCTAGGACTATTTCGCAAAAGTAGTTTTTGAACATAATTGAGAATATTTAATGAAGGATTTAATTGACAGCATTAGTCCCAGAGGCAAAGTTGCTCAGAATGAGGAGATCTATCATGTGATGTGAAGATCTAGTGTTTGTGTGAATATATGAGCATGTTCTACAATTTGAGGTAATTTTCTATCGAAATATTGTTTTTGAGGCCTTTTTAGCTGTTATAGCGCCACCTATAGTCCGATCTCCATGAAACTTTGCATACTTGTTAAGAATCATCTGACACATGTTTTCACCAACTTTCATAAAGTTTCTAGTTTTCGTTTAGTTTTTATAGGCATTTTCAGTATATTTGGCCACGCCCCTTTTTTTAAAAAATGAGCACGTTATTGCTAACCAAAGGACAAAATTAAAAAATGTTTTTGATAATTATTGATCTGGAGAGTCCAGAGAATATCACTGCAGTGGTTTGATCGAGATTGAGCGAAAAACCTAGGACTAGTTCGCAAAAGTAGGTTTTTCTGAGTTTCTTTCAATGTTTCTTGAGGCAAAGTTGCTCATTAGGAGGAGATCTATCAAATGCAAAATATGCAAAATATGCATATTGTGTGGATGTGTGAAACACCATGTGATTACAGAGCCATAAAACTTGTTAGCGCCAACTAGTGGCTGATTTCTTTCAAAATTCTTACAGACCTTTAAGGCCATGAGTCGAACATGCCCACCGAGTTTCGTTCCGATCGACCTCTGTTAACCTTGTCAAATAGGTGCTTAAAGGTTTTTGGTCAAAGGTGGCCATGTTTTTTTAAGATACGCGAATGTCCTCATAGGCACTTGTGTCACATCTGACAAAGACACTGCATACCAATTTTCAAGTCGATCTGACAAACGGTTGCGAAGTTATAGTCGTTTTTTTCCCCCACCTTATAGCGCCATCAATTTTTATTATTAGACCAAAGATTGAGGTCATACACGAGTACCGAGTTTGGTGAAGACATCTAATTTCGTTCAAGAGTTATAGCTACAATTAGCTATTGGCTAACGTTAGCATAGAAAGTTTTTTTGCGTACTGTTGCGTGCGAAAATCAAAATTAAAATTTTTAAAAAATAATTATTGATATTCACTGTCCAGAGAATATTTCTGCAGTGGTTTGGTTCTGATCGGGCGAAAACCCTAAGACTAGTTCGCAAAAGTAGGTTTCGGACATAACTCAATTTTGCGGAAAAACCAAACCGGACATCGTAGAGAAAATCTAAAGAAAGTACACTTTTGTTCGTGTTGACCCAAGGATTGCAACGATGCAAGGTTTTTGAATCTACGACAAACGGTGTACAAGCAAGGGCCAAAAATGTCTGAAAATTTAGTTTTTTGCACTGTAGCGATTGGGGCGAGTCTTTGGATCCGAGTAGTGGTCAAGACTACTACGATCTGACCAAGTTTCAGCTCTCTAGGCCTTACGGTTTCGGCTGCACGATCAGTTTTAGGGAAGAATATTAATAAAAAAATCCTTACAATTATAATAGGGTTTCAGCACTAAGTGCTTGAACCCCTAATAAAAACCCATCATACTACATATTAGCCCCTGCAACAATGCACGTTTTGCATGTCATGACATTCCCATTTCAGGTCTTGAAGCAGTGATGGGCAACTTCGGTCCTGGAGGACGTCATTCATTTTGTCACGTGTTTTGTGTAGTAAATAAAGAGATTCATGGTGCAGAATGACCGAAGAAAGACTTTGAGAATGAAACCAACCTGCTCCTCAGTATCTTCATGTTTGAATGCTTCTTCAATCATCTCACTTTCATTTTTAAAGGGGTCCTTGATTATGATTTCACTTTTTTTAACTTAAATTAGTGTGTAATGTTGCTGTTTGAGCATAAACCATCTGTAAAGTTACGACACTCAAAGTTCAATGCAAAGGGATACATTTTATTTTACAGAATTCACTTTTTTATGGCCTACAACAAGCGGCTGGTAGGGACTTCAACAAGCTACTTCCTGGGTTTGTGACATCACTAACCCTAAAACTTACATAATTCCCGCACGCAACAGAGGAAGAGTTGTTGTAGTGGAGTATTGTTGATATGCTGTCGAAACGCTGTTTTTTTCTCCCCGATTGAAGGGCCTCTTTGTTCGGCCTTCCTACAGAGGCTAGACTTTGGGAACAATGATTAAAATTTATTTTTAACTAAAAATAATAATATAATTTTAAATTATAATCCAGTGGTGTAATGTAAGAAAGTAGTGAAATCAAGTCGAGCTTTATTGTCTGTATTAATAATACAATTGTTATTGTATTAATTGTAATAATACAATTGTTATTGTATTAATAATACTTTGTTACATCTATAGACTGCCTCCACAGAAGAATATCAATGCCTAATTCTGTAGCCCCGCCCACTGATTCACGCATGACATAGTACGGAAATAACATAAGTAGCGCTAAACCGGATTGAACAACCAAGCAATAAACATGCCGTTGAAGATCACAAAATATTGTGCAGTGCCTGGTTGTGCAAGGACACAGTCGCTGCATAACCTTCCTTCAGATTCAAATATTGGGAATGCATGGTTGAACTTTATTTTTAGTGAAGTTCCAGCTCACGTGAATAAAACGTTGAGCATTTGTTTGCTTTGTTTCACTGTGGATTCCTTTGTAATAAGACATGTCGACACCGTCATTATTGGATCTGACAGGAACGGTGCAGCACACTTGTGTGCGTAAAAATATTTGTACTATGTGTCACCATTGCTTTGTTAGAGATCACTTGATATGTCCGATTATGAGTACATGTCTAACCAAAGTCTCGGAAGGCTCCAACTATGAAGGGCATAGCTTGTCAAACAGACACATAAATTTACATCACAGGGCACACAGCTGGCCTTTGGAACCATGGGACCTAAATTCAGAAGCAAAGGTTTGTATTTTGTAAATATATATATATATATATATATATATATGAAGATCGCGAAATGTGAGGTGTGTGTGTACTCATGTGAGTGTAGTAGCATCTCTATCAACTTATTTTCTTCTTTGTTCACACAAATGTGCCTGTGAAAGATTGTAGTTGGTCACATGTTGTCTTAATTGTTGCTAGAGGCCCGTCTTTATAATGTACAATGTGTGTATGTTACTGGCTCACTGGCTGTGCCTTTAATCTTAATTATGACATATATGCGTAGTTTTAAATCTTTAAGGTAATGTTTTTAGGACATAACATGTGTGTAAACAATTTTTTTGTCATGAAAGGTTGTCTTTTTTGTAAGAACACAGACAGAGGTGTCATGTAAAAGTGAAGGTGTTTGAACCACTACATCTGGTGAAACTTTCAAAACTTTGGCTTCATCACCTTTAAATGATTCAAAGCCAACAAAAAGAGCTCATCTAGAACTGGAGGGGGAGGAAAGTGTTTCCTTTTCCTTTATTTGTGTCATCAGGACACAACATATGAGCCAGCTGAGTCTGCCACCACTGTAACAGAATCATCACAACTTCAGTGAGTGAATTTTATCTTATTTATTCTCACGTTATGGCCTTTTTAAGAGATTACATACTTTGTTGGAATGTAATTTAATAATTTTAAAAAAAAGTTCATTTGAAAATAGTAAGTTTTAAAGTAAATTTCTTATTTAATTGTAATAGTTTCTAATGTGGTTACAAGAAGCAAAACACTGTACACTGTCGAAAAGCTTCTTACAAATGAGAGAACACTAAAAAGACGTCGAGAAACTCAGCCCTCACTTTCAAACTTCATCTTTGGAAGCTTTTCACTGTGATTTTACCCTTTGCACAAAAAAAAAACGTGGTTTATCCTTACCTTGGAATGTTGTGCAGGTGTGTTTGAAAGCAATTTAATTACTTTAACCTCTATGACGGTGTCTTTATTACCTTTGCTGATGTAATACTCCAAACTGTATTTGGCAGGTATGCATTTCAACAAGAACTCCAATCGTCCTCAGGATAAAACAACAACTGGAATGCCAATGTACTGGCTTTTGTTTCCCAAAGCCAAAAAAGTAGAATACTCCACGTGGCCATTAAAGTCACAGGCAACATATTGTAAGTTAAACTAATTTATTGATGTTCACAATTAAGTAACAACAAAATCTAAACCGTAAATATAATTAATTGTAATGTTACTTGTGTAATTATATTTTTACAGGCTATGTCATTAATCTGATCTGAATCTTTGAAAAAGTGATCCCAGAACTTCTTCCCTGGCTGTGCCTTTAATCTTAATTATGACATATATGCGTAGTTTTAAATCTTTAAGGTAATGTTTTTAGGACATAACATGTGTGTAAACAATTTTTTTGTCATGAAAGGTTGTCTTTTTTGTAAGAACACAGACAGAGGTGTCATGTAAAAGTGAAGGTGTTTGAACCACTACATCTGGTGAAACTTTCAAAACTTTGGCTTCATCACCTTTAAATGATTCAAAGCCAACAAAAAGAGCTCATCTAGAACTGGAGGGGGAGGAAAGTGTTTCTTTTTCCTTTATTTGTGTCATCAGGACACAACATATGAGCCAGCTGAGTCTGCCACCACTGTAACAGAATCATCACAACTTCAGTGAGTGAATTTTATCTTATTTATTCTCACGTTATGGCCTTTTTAAGAGATTACATACTTTGTTGGAATGTAATTTAATAATTTTAAAAAAAAGTTCATTTGAAAATAGTAAGTTTTAAAGTAAATTTCTTATTTAATTGTAATAGTTTCTAATGTGGTTACAAGAAGCAAAACACTGTACACTGTCGAAAAGCTTCTTACAAATGAGAGAACACTAAAAAGACGTCGAGAAACTCAGCCCTCACTTTCAAACTTCATCTTTGGAAGCTTTTCACTGTGATTTTACCCTTTGCACAAAAAAAAACGTGGTTTATCCTTACCTTGGAATGTTGTGCAGGTGTGTTTGAAAGCAATTTAATGACTTTAACCTCTATGACGGTGTCTTTATTACCTTTGCTGATGTAATACTCCAAACTGTATTTGGCAGGTATGCATTTCAACAAGAACTCCAATCGTCCTCAGGATAAAACAACAACTGGAATGCCAATGTACTGGCTTTTGTTTCCCAAAGCCAAAAAAGTAGAATACTCCACGTGGCCATTAAAGTCACAGGCAACATATTGTAAGTTAAACTAATTTATTGATGTTCACAATTAAGTAACAACAAAATCTAAACCGTAAATATAATTAATTGTAATGTTACTTGTGTAATTATATTTTTACAGGCTATGTCATTAATCTGATCTGAATCTTTGAAAAAGTGATCCCAGAACTTCTTCCCTACATGTAGGAGATTCACAAAATCACTCTCAGCCCAGTATGACAGACCCTCCATGGAAGAAGCCATCGCAAGGCACGTATCGTGGTTTATAGACTGCCTCCACAGAAGAATATCAATGCCTAATTCTGTAGCCCCGCCCACTGATTCACGCATGACATAGTACGGAAATAACATAAGTAGCGCTAAACCGGATTGAACAACCAAGCAATAAACATGCCGTTGAAGATCACAAAATATTGTGCAGTGCCTGGTTGTGCAAGGACACAGTCGCTGCATAACCTTCCTTCAGATTCAAATATTGGGAATGCATGGTTGAACTTTATTTTTAGTGAAGTTCCAGCTCACGTGAATAAAACGTTGAGCATTTGTTTGCTTTGTTTCACTGTGGATTCCTTTGTAATAAGACATGTCGACACCGTCATTATTGGATCTGACAGGAACGGTGCAGCACACTTGTGTGCGTAAAAATATTTGTACTATGTGTCACCATTGCTTTGTTAGAGATCACTTGATATGTCCGATTATGAGTACATGTCTAACCAAAGTCTCGGAAGGCTCCAACTATGAAGGGCATAGCTTGTCAAACAGACACATAAATTTACATCACAGGGCACACAGCTGGCCTTTGGAACCATGGGACCTAAATTCAGAAGCAAAGGTTTGTATTTTGTAAATATATATATATATATATATATATATATGAAGATCGCGAAATGTGAGGTGTGTGTGTACTCATGTGAGTGTAGTAGCATCTCTATCAACTTATTTTCTTCTTTGTTCACACAAATGTGCCTGTGAAAGATTGTAGTTGGTCACATGTTGTCTTAATTGTTGCTAGAGGCCCGTCTTTATAATGTACAATGTGTGTATGTTACTGGCTCACTGGCTGTGCCTTTAATCTTAATTATGACATATATGCGTAGTTTTAAATCTTTAAGGTAATGTTTTTAGGACATAACATGTGTGTAAACAATTTTTTTGTCATGAAAGGTTGTCTTTTTTGTAAGAACACAGACAGAGGTGTCATGTAAAAGTGAAGGTGTTTGAACCACTACATCTGGTGAAACTTTCAAAACTTTGGCTTCATCACCTTTAAATGATTCAAAGCCAACAAAAAGAGCTCATCTAGAACTGGAGGGGGAGGAAAGTGTTTCTTTTTCCTTTATTTGTGTCATCAGGACACAACATATGAGCCAGCTGAGTCTGCCACCACTGTAACAGAATCATCACAACTTCAGTGAGTGAATTTTATCTTATTTATTCTCACGTTATGGCCTTTTTAAGAGATTACATACTTTGTTGGAATGTAATTTAATAATTTTAAAAAAAAGTTCATTTGAAAATAGTAAGTTTTAAAGTAAATTTCTTATTTAATTGTAATAGTTTCTAATGTGGTTACAAGAAGCAAAACACTGTACACTGTCGAAAAGCTTCTTACAAATGAGAGAACACTAAAAAGACGTCGAGAAACTCAGCCCTCACTTTCAAACTTCATCTTTGGAAGCTTTTCACTGTGATTTTACCCTTTGCACAAAAAAAAAACGTGGTTTATCCTTACCTTGGAATGTTGTGCAGGTGTGTTTGAAAGCAATTTAATGACTTTAACCTCTATGACGGTGTCTTTATTACCTTTGCTGATGTAATACTCCAAACTGTATTTGGCAGGTATGCATTTCAACAAGAACTCCAATCGTCCTCAGGATAAAACAACAACTGGAATGCCAATGTACTGGCTTTTGTTTCCCAAAGCCAAAAAAGTAGAATACTCCACGTGGCCATTAAAGGCACAGGCAACATATTGTAAGTTAAACTAATTTATTGATGTTCACAATTAAGTAACAACAAAATCTAAACCGTAAATATAATTAATTGTAATGTTACTTGTGTAATTATATTTTTACAGGCTATGTCATTAATCTGATGACCTTCCTCTTTGAAAAAGTGATCCCAGAACTTCTTCCCTACATGTAGGAGATTCACAAAATCACTCTCAGCCCAGTATGACAGACCCTCCATGGAAGAAGCCATCGCAAGGCACGTATCGTGGTTCAGTCAAGGGGAGGTCTGAATCCAGCACAGCTGCCTGCAGCATCAGGAAACTCTCGGCATATACGCAGGACAACGCAAGATGGGATAACCACCCTGATCGTCCTGCTCAGATAGCCCCAGCACCAGCTCACAAAATTCCTGTGCGCCAAGTGCCTGTAACACCTAATGAGAAAGACAATGACAGTCATTTGCTTTGTTATCTGCTATTACTGTGAATTGATGACAAATGTTCCAATATTTATTTTGTTGATTTGTAATAAAAACATACAAAACATTACAGCTGTTTTTGTCTTAAAATACAGTGTTTTCATTGGAACATACTATTTTGTGTTACTTTAATGTAATTGTAATGGCCTGACTGCTTTACAAAATTGCTATTGTATTGAACACAAAATGACTTCTGTGACATAATATAAATCTTACTGTTCTATTCCTCTGAGTTTCAAGCGGCCATAATCAGCTTTGTAAACATTAAGTGCATTCTGTAGTGAGTACACATTTAGGCAAACCGGTTCAAAGCCTGGGTGATGGGTTATGCAGGTAAGTGTGTCCGGTACCTGGTTAATCCTTCTAACAATCTAAAAAACAAGAACAATATACTTCTATTTATTATACATACATACATGTATAGTTCAGTCATGTAACTCTAGATGGCGCAGGCTGACGGTATAAACGTAACTGATGATATTCACAGCGTTAAACGACTTGGCACAAGCTGATTGGTTCATGTTGCATTCGCAGCAAATAAGCTTGCTACTTAACATTTAAATGGCTGGTTAGCATTCACTTGAGCATTTGCAGCATGCCTCAGAGTTTCTCTGAAACCCTCCACCTTCCCCAGCTCCACCTGTATAGATCTGCTACGGGTTATTTTATATGCTATTTGTGCAGCAGCAGTATGTCTTAAATACTCACAGCACTGTATCGCCGCATGCATTGGCAGCAGCAAGCTCCTGTACTTGCTTGCAGCAGCAGCAATAATCTACAACTACAGCAATAACCAACAGCAGCAGCAATTCAGCAGCAGCAGCGTAGCAGATCTGTTCCGCCAAGACCAAATACATTAACATTGTCATATCCATCACCATGCTAAAATCTTCCGAGAGTGGTCATGTCTGAAATATAAATATACACACACACACACACACACACGTACGTATACATACATGCATACATATATATATATATATATATATAAATAAATAGCATCCAAAATAAGTTTGTTTACATAATATGTTTGTGTACGGTGTATATTTATAATGTATAAATACACATGCATGTATATATAAGAAAAATATGTTATGTTTATATTAAATATATTTATATATAATATAAATTATATGAATATAAATATATACATGTAAATATTGTGTATTACATAATACATAATACATAATATTATACAATAGACATAATAAATATACACAGTTCACAAACATAGTGTAAACAATAGGGATGCACGATATATCGGCCACCATATCGGTATCGGCCCATATCGGCTCATTTTTTCTGTTATCGGTATCGGCCTGATAAGAAAATTTGGCCGATATCTTAAAGCCGATAAATAATGCATTATTTCCTTCAGAGACACTTCAGATGCGCGCTGTTCGTTTGCAGCCTTTTGTGCAATTGTACATTGTAATATTGTGTTTATTTGATGTATATCTGATTTATCTCATATAGAATGCGTTTGGTTAAGTTAAAAGAGCGCTTCAGTTTACCAGTGATCATCTTTAGCTCAGCACACGCAGCCCAAACAGCAGTGCACAACATTAATAACTATGATTGGGAATGTCATGTATATAACATTCTAATGAGAACATTATTATAATAAAACGTTGGGAATTCTTTGGGTTTAGTTGCCGTGTTTCAGCGCGTTGATATGGGAAGAGCGCATCCACAACAGGATCACACATTCTGACTATAGCACGCAAGAACTGCATCATTTTGTACATATATAAGTTGTAATATTATGTTTATGTTGTATTAATATTAATCTCAGGATGCATTTCCTTGAGTTAAATAAGCTGCCAGCAAAACGCTTCAGTTTACCATGTTCATTCAGCTCTTCAGCTTCAGCACGCGCAGCTCAACGGCTGCTATTTAAAACAGTGGTATTAATTTGTTACTTTTTCAAAATCATCGATACATTATTAATAACAACAACCACTTGTATTGTTCTCTTATTATTTTCATCAACAATATGGTTTAGTAATTAAAATCATTTAATTATTGTCCGTGCAGAGGCTATTCCGTTTTATTGATCTATGGCGCATTCATTTTGATTCTTTACACGTGTAATGATGTCCAGTGACTTGTTTGCATTATTTATGCATTATTTTATTTATTTGTAAGACTTTTTTATGACTAAATTTGGTAATGGGAGAGTAAAAATATTTTTAAAACGTACACCGTTCAAACTAGGCTGCTTATGTTGAAGTGTTTGGGATGTGGCTTTTAATGATGAGACCTTTTTTGTAATCAGGCTCTCAAAAAGTATATAACAATTTGGATATAGATTTATCGGCCAACATATCGGTTATCGGCTTTCAAAAATAAAGAATAATCGGTTATCGGTATCGGCCAAAATTTTCATATCGGTGCATCCCTAGTAAACAAACATTCATTTTGGATGCAATTAATCATTTGACAGCACTAATATATTATACTTTTTTGCATATTTGTCACACTTAAAAGATAAACATCATCAAACTAATTTTTATATTATACACAGATAACTCGAGTAAATACAGTTTTGAAATAATGATTTCATTTATTAAGGGAAAAAAGCTGTCTAAACCTGCCTGGCACTACATGAAAAAGTAATTGCCCTCAAAATCTGATAACTGGTTGTGCCACGCTTTGCAGCAACAACTGCAATCTAGCGTTTGCGATATCTGGCAATGAGTCTTTCACATCGCTGTGGAGGAGTGTTGGCCCACTCTTCTGTGCAGAATTGTTTTAATTCAGCCACATTGGAGGGTTTTCGAGCATGAATGGACTGTTTAAGCATCTCAATCAGATTTAAGTCCGGACTTTGACTTGGCCGCTCCAAAACCTTAATTTAGTTTATCTTGAGCCATTCAGAGCTGGACTTGCTGGTGTGTTTGGGATCATTGTCCTGCTGCAGAACCCAAGTGCGCTTGAGCTTGAAGTCACAAACTGATGGTTGGACATTCTCCTTCAGGGCTTTCTGATAGAGCGCAGAATACATGGTTCTATCAATTATGGCAAGTCGTCCAGGTCCTGAAGCTGCAAAGCAGCCCCAGATCATCAAACTACCACCACCATGTTTGACTGTTGCTATGATGCTCTTTTTATGAAATGCTGTGTTGGTTTTACACCAGATGTAACAGGACACACACCTTCCCGAAAGTTCAACTTTTGTCTCATCAGTCCACAGAATATTTGGCCAAAGTCTTGGGGATAATCAATATACTTTTTGGACTGGATGAGTCGTTGTTGTGCTCTTGGAGTAATTTTGGTTGGTCGGCCACTCCTGGGAAGGTTCACCACTGTTCCAAGTTTTCTCCATTTGTGGATAATGGCTCTGACCGTGGTTCACTGGAGTCCCAAAGCCTTGGAAATGGCTTTATACCACTGTTCCAAGTTTTCTCCATTTGTGGATAATGGATCTGACCGTGGTTCACTGGAGTCCCAAAGCCTTGGAAATGGCTTTAAAACACTTTGCAGACTGATACATGTCAACTATTTTGTTTCTCATCTGTTCTTGAATTTCTTTAGATGATGTGTTGCTCTTTAAGCATGCTTCACTTTGTTAGACAGATTATATTTAAGTGATTTCTTGATTCAACAGGTCTGGCAGTAATCAAGCCTGGGTGTGGCTAGTGAAATTTAACTCAGCTTTCTACAATAATGTGCTTAATCACAGTTCTTTCATGATTAAACAGGAGGGGGCATTTATTTTTTCACGTAGGGCCAGGTAGGTTTGGACAGCTTTTTATAAATAATAAATTAAATCATCATTTAAAAACTGCATTTTGTATTACTTGCATTATCTTTGTGTAATATAAAAATTTGTTTGATGATATGAATCTTTTAAGCGTGACATATGCACACAAAAAAAAAACAAAGGGGGCAAAAACCTTTTCACGGCACTGTATGTGTGTGTGTCTGTATATATATATATATATAGCCGTGCATTAAAGGATTTTAAATGCACGACGCTGAGGCAAAGAACTGCCCGACGTGAAGTGCGTTTAAAATCCTTTCATGCATGGCTAGCCATTGATTATCCCTTTATATATATATATATATAAAAAGGTTTTTGCCCCCTTCCTGTGGGTGTATATATATATACACACACACACACACACACACAAATATACGTTTAAAAAAAAAACATTCTGTGCCTTGTATTTACCTCTGGAATCTCCAAACAGCATTTATTTTCTTTTTCCGTTGGCATAACAGCACAGTTTTCACAGGTACACCTACAGATTATTGATAGCAAGTGATTTATTTTCATTTTATTTACAAGACAGCAGTGTGTAACTGACAACGTTAATGTTTTTCAATTTACAGAAAACGTTGATCGAACAATAAAGGTCCAACACTCGACAAACAATGCTTTTTTTATAATATAACTGTGCTAAGTATGTGTTCATAAACCTAACTTGTCATATTCAAGACGTTTAAACCTTATGTAGTACAATTTCTCATAGTTGGTAAATATTTGAATTTTGAGTAACTTCTTTGGTTACATTAAAACAAAAAGTTAGAACAACCTTACAAAAAATATGAAAAACAATTGACGATAAGGACTAACCATGCTGTCACAGGCTGGAGCATCCTTGGTATTTGAGGTGTAGTCAGTTCATCGTCTTGATTTTCGGGATCAGACTCTGGCTCGAACATATATGGTTGAAACACTCTGGTTTCCAGTTCTCCACATTGGATGTTTTCAAAACAAATCCCCTCGTGTACTGACGGGGGAGTCGAAAGTTAGTTTGCTAAGCAAAACTGTTATCCAATCATAGCAGTGGGCGTTTACTTCCAAGTCTTCATGGGCCGCCCATAAAAACAGAGCTTTTCTCAAGCCGGCCTCAAAACCAGGGTGGAAAATAGCCTATTACTTATTGATTTTGATGTTTTTGAATGTAAAAATCATGAGAACATCATAAGTGGACATCATACAATAGTATAAAATAATTTTAAAAAGCCAGTTCATGACCCCTTTAAGTGTGACTTTCAGGTACTTCATCCACCACTGTTAAAATCCCAATATAGCTGTCTGTGCTGGACAACACATTAACTTACTATAGTAAGAAACACCGGTTTGCAATATCAAGTGGCAAAACAAGCTGCTTTGTACAGCTAATAATTGCTGGAAGCGGATGAGACTGGAAGTCAGACACATTAAATTCACAAATGGCCATGCCTACTCTTACGGGAAAAATAAGGTGGATACAAACACACAATTTTATTTTTTTTTAATAATAATAAAAAACAAAAACACTTTGCGTTCATATCCTGAGCTGCTTTCTTGCATATAGTTTGCATCATCAGTAAGGTACAGATTTTGGCCTTTCAATATTACTTTATTAATGAATTAAGCCACGTTAAGTTTTCTTTATAACTCTTTTCTATTAGGGCTGAACGATTTTGGAAAATAATCAAATTGCGATTTTTTTTAACCAATATTGCGATTTAATATGCAATTATTTCTTAAAGGGGTCCTATTATGCTTTTACAAAGTCTTGATTTTGTTTTGGGGGTGTACTAGAACAGGCTCTCATACTAGTTTGTTCGAAAAACACATTATTTTTCACATATTTTACATTATTACAACACCTCTCTCCCCAGTCTGGCATGAACAGCTCGAATAGTTCCTGTATTAAATGAAGGCCCCCCTTCTGAAATACAAAATGTGCTGTGATTGGTTAGCTGGGCCAGTGTGTGCTGTGATTGGTTAGCTGGGCCAGTGTGTGCTGTGATCGGTTAGCTGGGCCAGTGTGTGTTGTGATTGGCAGCACTCGGTGGCT
This sequence comes from Sinocyclocheilus grahami, assembly GCF_001515645.1. Taxonomy (NCBI): domain Eukaryota; kingdom Metazoa; phylum Chordata; class Actinopteri; order Cypriniformes; family Cyprinidae; genus Sinocyclocheilus; species Sinocyclocheilus grahami. The sequence continues at coordinate 138,170 of NW_015506491.1, read as the reverse complement.
GGTTGGGAAATGTCACGCCCCTTTACCATAGCCGCCTGCGAGCTTCAGTGTAAATATTGCGTCAAAATCAAATCAATTTGAGCACGATTTAAACCCGGATGATTGTAACCACTCTAAGTTCGTCTGCCTTGGGAAAGCTAGCGTGTCTCCGACATAGTGATAACACTTGTTGCCTTCTCTAGTGCGGCTCAACCAGGTCTCGTCTCATTCGTCGATATTTGTGATATCACAAATCCCGGAAAATATGCGTTGTAGTCCAAACGAGTCGATCATTGTAGTTTTTGAAAAGTGATTTCTGTTAAATAAAATGAAAATAAATATCTCATTTTGAAGTGGACTTTGAGCTTTGCAACTTTGCAGATCTTTTTTATGCTCAAACAGCAACATTACAGACTAACTAAAGTTGAAAAAGTGAAAAAGCATAATAGGACCCCTTTAAAGCTCTTTATGTTCTGTATTATTCAACAAAGACTAGCAATAAATCATTGTATAGTAAGATCAACACAATATTAGATAGATTAAACATAAATGTTCTTTTCTGTAGGCCAAGCATGTTACGATGAAACGTGAATTGATATGAATGACATTTATTTAACAACTACAATCACAGTACACTGACTGATTTGTTGAACTTCCAGCCCTGTACGCATGTAGGCTAATAATTATTATGACAACATAAAGCAATGACAAATAAGCCTGGTGTAAACATTAATATGAAAGTCAGTAACAAATCACACACATAAAGTAGACTGCAGAAATATAAAAACAAATCTGTTGCTTTACCACACTCAGTATTTAGGTAATTAAAAGTCCCTGTATTAAACATATAGGCCTATGTAAACATGTGGATTGCACTTTTTAAACACTGTCTGTTAACTTTGGACAGACTTTAAATAAATAAGAATGTATATATATATTACCTTATTATATGTATTATCTTAATGTCGAAGTCTTCAGTAATGAAATGCACCGTAACACAGTTACTCCGTGTGTAGCGTGCCAGGGTTGCCAGGTTTTCACAACAAAACCCGCTCAATTGCTACTCAGAACTAGCCCAAAACTAGCCAAATTGCATTTCGGGAGGGGGGGTCACCATTAAAAACTGCATTCCAGGGGGTAAAATACATGTTTTTTTTGGAGGGGTTCCCCTGGTAAGATTCACACTCCAGGGGCTAAATATCACGTTTTTGGAGGCAAACCGCGGACTTGGCAACACTGTACCAACTTGATGCTTCCTCTGAAGACTGCTTAGATGTGTTCGACATGAAGCAGCGCTGCTTAGACCGATCGGTGTGTCATTAAAGTACTGCGAGATCTATAAGAGAGCAGACGTCTCCTTATGCTTTCTCTCGCCGTGCTTTGATGTCATACACCGATCGATCTTCAAGTCGAGCACACCTCTTTACTCTCGCGGGTCACGTGACCGAGTGTAATCGCAGCCTCTGCAGTTGAAAAAACTATTGTTTTCATATCGCGATATTATCGCAAACGCAATTAATCGTTCAGCCCTAAAGGGAGGAAAATGCTTAACATGAAATTTTGCACTTTGCTTTCATATTCTGGGCTCCTCTGCTTGCAAAGTTCTTTCAGAAAAGCAAAGAATAGCCACATAGCTTTAAGGTAAATGTAATATTTTAGGCATATTAACATTAGTTTTTGTTAATTTTCAATGTGTAATTGGTCATTTAAATGTATGATTTTAAAAGGAAAAAGTATCGGTATCGGCGATACTGGCCTTCTGTTTACTTGGTATCGGATTGATCAAATCATCTTTTACCTGATGGACGCCTAAACGGTCAAATACACGCAAAAATGTGTCAAAATGCAGCGCTTTAGTGATTATTCACATAAACCCTCGTCGTTTTGTAATAAATTAACTTAAATAGTTGAGAATGAAAATACATGGATTTGTGCAGGTCTTAAAGTGACAGCAGTCTATATTTCTGCTGCCGACTGTGCGCTTAATAATAATAATCAAACAACAAAAGACAAACTCACTGCTCTTTTGTAGCTTCAATAAGAAACAAAGAATGTTTAATTCTTACTGTGAAGACTATGCTGTTTTGTTTTACATTTGATTATTAATTTCTGTAGTAGGCTGTTAACTGAACACTTTAGACCTGCATTAGCCTTAAACACCTCAAGCACAGTTTGTTTCATTCGTATCATTTTATTCTATTGTATTTGTCCTTTTTTGTTTTACTAGTATTAGTTACCCTAGTATTCTGTGGTATTGAGAATTGTGAAATTGTGCTGGTCTCTAAAATTAAGCATCCTTATTTACGTAACATATATATTTGATATATCACTGTCTTTAAATAAATCACTCATAAAAAAAGTTTTGGTCATATTACCCACACTCGTGTTAAATAATCTTTATTACAATATTGCCAAAATAATCGATACCGATATGGTGGCCGATATATCGTGCATCCCTAGTTATTATGATTTTTGCCATAATCGAGCAGCCCTAGTGTTTACCCAAATGATCGTTAAGCTACAGGCACACTAAATATGGTTCTGTATTTGATTTGGCCACTGTAGTAAAGCCATGGTTAGTCACCAGAATTACGAGCCCATTACGAAGACTAAAGCTTTAATAACGATAAAACCGTAAAAGCTGACATAAACAGCAGTAGCATTTACAAATAACAGCGCATCTAAAAAGTATTAGACAACTACAAAGAAAAAAAACTGAAACGTCCTGCAAAAGTTGTGCTTGCATTGGTTCCTCTTCAGCAATTTAGTTTTTTTGGTCTGATTCTGGCTCAAACTGATAAGACAATATTGACAGCTTTGTTTACAATACACCAGAGCACATGCATACATGAGTGAAGAAAGACTTTGAGAATTAAACCAACCTGTTAGTTCCTCAGTATCTTCACGTTTGACTTGAAAATCTTCTTCAATCGTCACCTCTTCACTCTCCTCTTTCATAAACACCATCTCTGTCTGTTCCTCAGCATCTTCATGTTTGACACTAAAATGTTCTTCAATCGTCACCTCTTCCCTCTCCTCTTTAATAAACACCATCTCTGTCTGTTCCTCAGCATCTTCATGTTTGACACTAAAATGTTCTTCAATCGTCACCTCTTCCCTCTCCTCTTTAATAAACACCATCTCTGTCTGTTCCTCAGTATCTTCATGTTTGACACTAAATGCTTCTTCAATCTTCATGTCTTCGCTCTCGACTTTAATAAAAGCCATCTTTATAACAGTGTCTCGAGGATCTCCGTCGCTTCAGCAGGAGTTTATCTGTGTGTTTGAGATGAGAATAATTAACAGACAGATCTCTGTGTGCGTCTCAATCAGCTCCCTACTTCAGTAGTCAGCGCACTAGTAAGGGAGTCAGTCAGAGTCATAATGACCTGATTAGACAAAAACACTCAAAACTTGGCTTAGGACGTTCCAGTTCAGCCCATTGCAAGGGTTCTGCCAGAAGTGGACACTCATGCAACGCAACCAATGATGACCTCCGAGTAATCGAGACGAAGGGAAGTTTGCAAGTGAAGGGCATAAAAAAAAACTGGAATGCAGCCCTAGAAAATGATTGATAGGGTGGTAAAACCAAAGCAAGAGTAGTTTTGGGAATTTATTAGAGCCCGACCGATATGGGTTTTTTTGGGCCGATACCGATATTGGGGAGTGAAAAAAGGCCGATATCGATATATCGGCCGATATTCTTTGTGTATATTATAGTACAGTACCAGTCAAAAGTTTGGACACTTTCCTGTTCGTGTGTCCAAACATTTGAAGTTTATTCAACTTTAATTCAATTCAATTCCATTCAACTTTATTCCGTTGAAGTTTTTCACTTCGGAACATTCATTCACGGATTTGCGCTACTGTCTTCACACACAGACGAAACTTACTAGAGAAGTGTGACATAATAAACCTCTGTAAATAAATATAAATTCACGTCTCCCACACTTTAATGCCCTTTGAATGTAACTTGTACGTTCCCTTGGACCTGGAATCATGGTGGAATATCATGTGAAGTCCACTTCGCAGGGTACTTACGGTCGAATAAGACCACGCGTGAATGCTGCCTGAACAAGAGACCTCCTTACTGAAGTGAAAGTGTTGACTGGTGTCACTATCTCGCGAACGCGCTGGCGGATCTCCACCAAATTCGGGGGATCCCTTCAGCTAGAGGAACCCTCTCGAACGCCACCCTCCGCGTGTCGGTAGCCCCCCAGGAACGCTTGATCGGTCGCCACAAATTCGGGGGATCCCTTCAGCTCAAGGAGCCTCTCGAACGCCACCCTCTGCATGTCGGTAGCCCCCCGGGAACGCTTGGTCGGTCAACGCTGGACCGCGAATTTAACCACCCGTAACTCCCGAACCCCGGGGGCTATCCACATGGGGGTGGTCACATTCGAAAGCGGGCCTCTAGACGTACACTCGATTCGTGTTCGAGAGGGTTCCTCGAGCTGAAGGGATCCGCCGAATTTGGTGCGGATTCGCCGCGCTGTTATGGAGATATGGCTGTTCAAAGTTTCAATGGTTTTCCATAGACTTAAGCTTTAAAGCGTTTCATCCAGGTCACCAGTAGCAAACAATGGAGCGCGCTCTGCTGGACAAACTAAGTAATTACACCATTTCAAGCATTTTATCTGCGTTATATGTTCTGTAAAAAAAATTTCATATCGGCGGCATATTCATATATCGGCGATAGGCTCATATCAGCCGATAATATCGACAAAATGATATATCGGTCGGGCTCTAGAATTTATGGCCTGACATACACCATTTTCTTCACAAATATTGCACTACCACAAAGTCATCATCTATATTGTTTTAAAATTCTAAATAAATAACATTTTAATATCCATGGCACCAAGTCAAACACATCAACAGGTGTCGACTTCGAAACTCCTGAAGTGTTTGCACTTTTCTGAGGCTGAGACTAGCTCTAACGTAAACAAACCTTGAAGAAGCTACACCAGAGCAGGTTATGTTCAGAGTATGGCTGGTTGGTTACGTACATACATACATACATACATACATACATACATACAAAGTTACCTCCGTTTTTGGAGCCGAATGCTGAGTTTATCCGCTTATTTACCTTAAACATACCCGGGTATGTCACATAACCTGCTTTCTGCAAAAACTATCTGTGTTACTGCACCCCAGCAAGATCTATTCTGACCAAACCAACCAAACTATTTATGGTTTTTAAACAAGGTGGCTTCGAGACAAGCCAGCATAATATTTTCTCTCAAACTTTTCAGTCGGGTTATTACAGCTTTTTCCTGATTGCTAACACACAATTCATAAAACAATTAATCATTTTCTCACAACCATAAACACAAACCACAAACTTCCAGATCAAAATAAAATATTCTAGTCAAAAATCATACTTTCGTCTGTCTAAATCAGATGACGCACAAAACTTTTCTAACAATACACAGACTACTTTCTTGACAAACAATTATGACACCAATCCCACAGGACTTAAAGGGGTCATATGATGCGATTTTCCTTTCTCTTTGGAGTGTTACAAGCTGATTGTGCATAGATAAGATCCCTGAAGTTGCAAAGACTAAAGTCTCAAAACCAAAGAGATATTCTTTATCAAAGTTAAGACTCTGCCACGCCCCCCTAAAACG
>NW_015506491.1:129580-131386 GCF_001515645.1 Sinocyclocheilus grahami | reverse complement strand
TAAAGATCTAAAACTTATGATGTGTCTTATTCCATCCAAATTTCTCCACAGAATATAAGGGAAATAAATGAAATCATATATTTCATATATCATATATATCACAAATACATATATTTCTCATGTCTTTGAGGCAAGTATTCGCTGAGGTTCAGGTTGTTTTATTTACGTGTCTGTGAAGAGAGGAGACAGAGACCGAGACAGCAGAGAACGCACCCTGTTTATTTTCTTTATTTTACAAAAGCACATTGTTTTGTTCTTATTATAACTATACACAAATAAAAGTAGACCCTTGCAGTTTCAAACGATACCTTATTCTTATCTGTACGATAAAAAATTATGGAGTATTTTGAGTTATTTTCGTGGTCATCAAGAAAATATGAGACCGACCACACCATTCAAAACAAAGACAACAAAAATACAGATTCCAGCTATTACTTCAATATTATAACAATACATTCACAATTATTGATACTGAGTCATATAATTATTTAACACCTTATTTTTATACATTTTCTTAAATTTGCCAAGTGAATTACATCATTTTAATTCCTTATCACATATGTTCCATAGATGTACCCCTTTGGCAGATAAACACCTACTTCTTGCATTAGTTCTTGCCCTTACGTTTTTAAATATATACAATCCTCTTAGATTATACTGACTTTCTCTTATTTTGAACAGCCTCTGAATACAATTTAGAAGTAAATTATTATAAACTTTGTACATTATCTGTGATGTATATAAATCAACAAATTTTAAAGCATGTAAATTAATAAACAATTTGTTTGTTGGTTCATAATAATCAACCCTTTTAACAATCCTAATAGCTTTCTTTTGTAACATATATATTACATTTATATTAGTTTTATATGTATAACCTCCACACAATAAGTAACGTATGGAACTATGAGCGCACAATACAATATATATAAGGTTTTTTCATTCAAAATATGTTTTATTCTATTTAATATTGCAATGGATTTGGGCATTTTTGTTTTTACATGATTGATATGAGGTTTCCAACATCATTTATGATCAATTATAACACGCAAAAATTATTTTCATACACTCTTTATATTTCCTCATTTTTAATCCTTAATTTAATTTTATTGTTACTTTGTCGATTACTAAATATTATAAACTTTGTTTTACTTAAATTCAGTGAAAGTCTGTTATCATCAAACCATTTTTTGAAAACCATGAGTTCGATTTCCACTGTATTCAGAAGCTGTTCCAAGTTTTTCCCCGAACAATATAAATTTGTATCATCAGCAAACAAAACCATTTTTAATACTTTAGACACTTTACAAATATAATTTATGTACAGTACAAACAATTTGGGGCCTAACACCGAACCTTGCGGAACACCACAAGTGACTTTCATTAAATCTGATTTAACATTATTTATTTGTACAAACTGATATCTGTCATCGAGGTAACTTTTTATCCAAGTATAGGCTTTTCCTCTTATACCATATCTCTCCAGTTTCATCATTAATAAGCCATAATCAATAGTGTCAAAAGCTTTTTTTAAATCCAGGAACACCCCCACAGTATATTCCTTATTATCCATTGAAGAAGAAATCAGTTCTACCAGTTCCATCACAGCCGTTGAGGTCGACCTGTTTGTTCTAAAGCCATACTGATGATCACTTAATAATTCATGTTTGTCTATGAAATTATCAAGCCTACGCACAAATATTTTCTCTAGAATTTTTGAGAACTGGGAAAGAAGAGAAATGGGTCTATAGTTGGAATAAAATGCCGATCTCCACTTTTAAAAATAGGAATAACTTTCGCTGTTTT
>NW_015506491.1:127711-128208 GCF_001515645.1 Sinocyclocheilus grahami | reverse complement strand
CACACACAGAGGTTGGTTTCTCAGACACTGAACTGGTCTAAAGCACAGAGATTCTGAAGCAGTAAAATCTCTTCCTGCACTTCACAAGAGCTTGAAGAAACTCCAGCGGTGAGACGCGTGTCTGAGTCTCAAATCAGAACATGAAATCAACGTCTGCGCTAAATCCAGGTAAATGTTCAATATGGCAGGAGAATCAATTTCACAGGCTGACAGACGGCAACAGAGAAATAGCACAAGAATATACAATATACATTTTCATACATCATAAAATTTACTTAAGAAATTATACAGAAATGTTAACTGTACCTTAATAAAGAGTGTACAGGAAAAAATACTGAGAGTAAGATGATGTGTTCAGACTGAATGTGTTTCTGCAGAACATTGGATTGTTTCTCCTATTATTTATTTATTTATTTTACAAAAAGGTGTCACTTTTTAATGAAACTTTGACTTTAATATGGTACTGAACAATATTTAGAAAGTCAGAAAATGAACAT
>NW_015506491.1:115524-127701 GCF_001515645.1 Sinocyclocheilus grahami | reverse complement strand
AGACACATAACCACAGCCTTCCTCCGTCACCATACAGCCAGACAACCTACAGACACAGCCCCACATGACATTAGTTTGACTTTCACACATTTGTACCTATTTTAGACGTGAATTATTCCAATATGGTAATGTCTTAAGGTTTAGGGCCATACTTTGAGTTTAAAATGAATTTCTCATTGGTGTTACCAGGTAGTGGTTAAACGAACAAATAAATTAATTGCAAAATTGAACCATAATAGAGTATAAGTTTATCATTTGTAAGCAAGCAAACGTTAAACAATTCCAGAGAGAAAAGGCAAAAGGGAACTCGATTCGTTACTCGCGCGCTGTTCTCTACGCGCACAGAAGCGCGAACACCGAACTGAATCCTCTGAACAGACACATACACATAAAATTATGACAAAATACCCATCTCGACAATCATTCAGGTAAACGCAGTCAGTTATGTCTCAAGTGAATGAAAACAGCTGAGAAAGAAATCGGATGTGAAGTGTATCATTACATTGGATCCGTGCATCAGGTCTTAAAGGGACAGCAGTCTATAAATACTTCTGCTGTCATTAATGATCATCAAACAACAAAACAGCTGTGATAAAAATCTATGTTTAATTTATACAGTGAACACTATGCAGTGTTATTTTCCCTAATTATTACATTTCTGTATTTGAATACTACCAACCTTATTTTATTTGTAACATATTCTGTTGTATTTATCTATGCTTGTAATTTGTGTATTTGTTCTTATTTTTACTGGCTGTTCTCTTGTCTCTTTAATCATGTTTAATCTTTCTTAGTGTTACGACCCTATAGTTTTGTTGTGTTTTGTTCTGCTGGTTTGTGTGTGTCTGCCCAGGTTGCTGCTGATTGGTTACTGCAGACTCATTAATGTCGTCCTCTGATTGGTTTTCTCTCCCTTAAAAGAGATGACAGCATTTCCTTCAAAGGGGGGTGTGGTGGTGGCAGCCATTTTGTGAACCATGCTGTTTGTTGGTGCAGTGCTTATGCTGTTTTACCCCAATTGTGTGCTTGGAGAGATTGTCTGGATATTCATTGTTTGTGTAACGGTAATCTGGTTTACCCAACCCTTGTCTGTTGTATGATTTTGATTCTGGATTCTCCCTCTGAACTTGATGTTTCTTTGTAAATATTTGTTGTGACTATTGTACATAGTTATTGGGAAAGTAAGGAATCAGACGCCATCTTTTGTTTTTGTAACATTTGGATCTGTGTTTTTTGGATTAGGTAGTTAGGCTAGAGAATTGTATTTTATTTTATTTTATTTACTTCGGATATGTAATTTAGAGGGTTTAATATTAAGAACGTTTTGTTTATTATTTTGGCACCGTCGGCTCCTAAAAGTGAACTCCCAAATAAATGTTGGAAAAAAGAAGTTGATTGTTCACGCTTCGTTTTTTTTTCATGTTGCGCTCTACCCCTAGACGGGGCGTAACATGGAAATTGGGGGCTCGTCCGGGATTTGAACCCGGGACCTATCGCAAAAGATGAGAAAACCATATCTTCGTTTCTTTTATTTAATCTAGTAGTATTTGCTGTGGTATCAAAGAAGTACTTCGTTTAAAGTAATAAATGGAAAGCAAGTTACATTTAAATATTTTTATTTTCTTGCTGATCCAAAAAGTGATCCGATCCGTGGGTCACCAGAGAGAAAAGGCAAAAGGGAACTCGATTCGTTACTCGCGCGCTGTTCTCTACGCGCACAGAAGCGCGAACACCGAACTGAATCCTCTGAACAGACACATACACATAAAATTATGACAAAATACCCATCTCGACAATCATTCAGGTAAACGCAGTCAGTTATGTCTCAAGTGAATGAAAACAGCTGAGAAAGAAATCGGATGTGAAGTGTATCATTACATTGGATCCGTGCATCAGGTCTTAAAGGGACAGCAGTCTATAAATACTTCTGCTGTCATTAATGATCATCAAACAACAAAACAGCTGTGATAAAAATCTATGTTTAATTTATACAGTGAACACTATGCAGTGTTATTTTCCCTAATTATTACATTTCTGTATTTGAATACTACCAACCTTATTTTATTTGTAACATATTCTGTTGTATTTATCTATGCTTGGAATTTGTGTATTTGTTCTTATTTTTACTGGCTGTTCTCTTGTCTCTTTAATCATGTTTAATCTTTCTTAGTGTTACGACCCTATAGTTTTGTTGTCTGCTGGTTTGCTGGTTTGTGTGTGTCTGCCCAGGTTGCTGCTGATTGGTTACTGCAGACTCATTAATGTCGTCCTCTGTCTCTCCCTTTCTCCCTTAAAAGAGATGACAGCATTTCCTTCAAAGGGGGGTGTGGTGGTGGCAGCCATTTTGTGAACCATGCTGTTTGTTGGTGCAGTGCTTATGCTGTTTTACCCCAATTGTGTGCTTGGAGAGATTGTCTGGATATTCATTGTTTGTGTAACGGTAATCTGGTTTACCCAACCCTTGTCTGTTGTATGATTTTGATTCTGGATTCTCCCTCTGAACTTGATGTTTCTTTGTAAATATTTGTTGTGACTATTGTACATAGTTATTGGGAAAGTAAGGAATCAGACGCCATCTTTTGTTTTTGTAACGTTTGGATCTGTGTTTTTTGGATTAGGTAGTTAGGCTAGAGAATTGTATTTTATTTTAGTTTCTTTACTTCGGCTATGTAATTTAGAGGGTTTAATATTAAGAACGTTTTGTTTATTATTTTGGCACCGTCGGCTCCTAAAAGTGAACTCCCAAATAAATGTTGGAAAAAAGAAGTTGATTGTTCACGCTTCGTTTTTTTTTCATGTTGCGCTCTACCCCTAGACGGGGCGTAACATGGAAATTGGGGGCTCGTCCGGGATTTGAACCCGGGACCTATCGCAAAAGATGAGAAAACCATATCTTCGTTTCTTTTATTTAATCTAGTAGTATTTGCTGTGGTATCAAAGAAGTACTTCGTTTAAAGTAATAAATGGAAAGCAAGTTACATTTAAATATTTTTATTTTCTTGCTGATCCAAAAAGTGATCCGATTTATTGGGAAAGTAAGGAATCAGACGCCATCTTTTGTTTTTGTAACGTTTGGATCTGTGTTTTTTGGATTAGGTAGTTAGGCTAGAGAATTGTATTTTATTTTAGTTTCTTTACTTCGGATATGTAATTTAGAGGGTTTAATATTAAGAACGTTTTGTTTATTATTTTGGCTCCGTCGGCTCCTAAAAGTGAACTCCCAAATAAATGTTGGAAAAAAGAAGTTGATTGTTCACGCTTCGTTTTTTTTTCATGTTGCGCTCTACCCCTAGACGGGGCGTAACATGGAAATTGGGGGCTCGTCCGGGATTTGAACCCGGGACCTATCGCAAAAGATGAGAAAACCATATCTTCGTTTCTTTTATTTAATCTAGTAGTATTTGCTGTGGTATCAAAGAAGTACTTCGTTTAAAGTAATAAATGGAAAGCAAGTTACATTTAAATATTTTTATTTTCTTGCTGATCCAAAAAGTGATCCGATCCGTGGGTCAAAAACCGTAATGTGATCCGAACCGTGAGATTTGTGATCCGTTGAACCACTATCACCAGGTACACATAAAACCTATTTTTTAAAAATGGATTTTTAAATAAAATGACAAAGACTTTAAAGGTATACCTTAACTAAAGGTATACCTTTCCTAGTCGTGTTCCCTGAATTATACCTTGGGAGGTTGCTTAAGGTATACCTTCTTATATATGAAGTTTCCAGGTGCTGTCCATGGCGGTGGTGCTGAATAGATTGATATCGAAGGTAGAGCCCTGCATGGGACTGTTTTCTTAATCTGTCTTCTTAATCCATTTCTGAAAGTTTTTTCACGTAATTGGGCTATTTTTAAGCTGTTGCTGTGGACTGATGTCCCCGCGTGGGTTAAAGGTTTGAAATATTGCATCAGAGATGGGAAGTAACGAAGTACAAATACTTTGTTACTGTACTTAAGTAGATTTTCCTGGTATCAGTACTTTACTTAACTATTTATTTTTCTGACAACTTTATACTTTTATTCATTAAATTTTTTTTACACAAATATCTGTACTTTCTACTTCCTACATTTTTAAACCAGGCTTGTTACTTCAGTTTTAATCTGTTTGGAGGCATGATCGATATTATTTCTTGTCATTGCTCAATTTGCACGCCTTTTTCGGGTCTCATGAATGTCTGCCACATGTTTCTATTGCTGATGGCACAGACATTAATATTCAGTTTTAGGACAAATTGTTCAGGTCTGTGTCTGGAATGTCTTCTGTTCTCAGTCATATTCATGCTTTTTCTTTTTTGTAAAGCATCATAATATTTTTTTTGAATCACCCTATAATCTAGGATATGGCTGTGGTGATTTTTTTTCTGTCAGCATAGTCTTTTCCTTGCTTGTGTTCTATATGGTGGTTGTTCAGCCTGGATACATTCATTAGCTAACAAAATCAGAACTGTAAGTTCTTTTGTATTAATGTATCAATATGATGTGAGGTCCAGTTACCAGTGTGACGCTAAAATATGTAGTAGCAATGGCTACTTTTTACTTACGTACATGTCAGAGCCCATACTACTTTACTTTAACTTGAGTAAAAAGTGTAGTCACCCTAGTGAAAAATGAAAATACTTAATTGTATTTAAAATGTACTTATTTCATGATAAGTACACTAAAAATAGATTGACATGTCTATACTATCTGAAAGTGCACTATAAATGTAGTTATTTCATGCTTTCATCAAGCACAAACTTAGTGCATTACAGATTAATTTGTATATATATTGTATATATATATATGTATATACTGTATATTTATCCTTAAGAAAGTGCACTGGATAGGTTCTTAATTCCATCTACATCTTGTTTGAAACTTGTTAAAAGTGATTTTCATAATCGTGTTCTCTGAGCACTTTAAATGCTATATTACTAAAGCTATTATACACTAAAAAATACTTAAAATATGACCTACAATGTTGCGCACACACACACACACACACACACACACACATGCACGCACACCCATATAACCTCAATGACATGTCCATGCTCACTCAGCCCAACAACTAGTCTCGGTAAGAGATGAAGGCCATATTAATGTATGTCTGTAGGGATTGTTTGTACTGTATGTTGTCATATCATTAAAGTAAACAAGGCCGCTGTATGAGTTCTTACCTAAGACTATGGCATAAGAGACAATATCACATTCTGTGTACTGATATTTGTTTGTTCCTTTGCCTCTTGAAAGTGTCTTAAGTATTTTAATAATGTGATTTTAACATCGACCTAAATATAGGCTACAGTTCAGTGAAGGGGGCTTGATAAGTCAGTGTTTCCTCACCTTACTTTCGCAGGCTATGAAATTCACCATCAATCAGTTTTGCTGTACGTTTGCTAAACATCTGAACTCAGTAGAGGGCACACTATTAGGGGATCTGTGTTGCAGATTTGGCACATTTTTCAGAAGAAACTTTTAGAGTCTAGAAACTCATTCTAGCTAGTTTCGCCATGTATTTCAAATCTGAGAATTATGAAAATATTTTAAGATGATGTGTAAAATTTATTTTTTAGATGAGACTTTCTTTTTGGGCAAACCAAAGAAAGAAAAGATAAAAAGAAAGACTTGATCAGAAGGTTTATTATTTTAGTATAGCCTATTCCCAATATACTCTGATGCACCTGTACCAACAGACTTTAAGTACACCAATTTATAGTGTGCCATAAATATCTTTAGTTGTACTAAAGTAAATATGGATAATTTTACTTAAGTATACTATTTTCACTAGGACAGTACTTCAACTTTTACTGTTTTAAACATGAGTATCTGTTCTTCTACTTGAGTAAATGATATGTATACTTTTGCCATCTCTGTATTGCATAAATTACATTTGACTGAAATGCTTGTATTTAAATATTTTGCATTCAACTTATGATAAAACTGCATTAAATTATATGTTTTGTGAGGGAGGGCCACTGGTAGGATGCCTTAGCTGTGTTTATGATCAATGTGCATAACACAGACTGTAAAATATGTGGAAATTACATAATTTGAGTTTTGATATTTGGGATATGGTTTATTTTGGCTGGTTTTGACTGGCATGGCTAGTTTTGCATGGCTAGTTAGTTTTAGTCATGCAGACCTGGCAACCCTGGCTGTATAGAGCCAAGCAGACGCTTTCAGTTTAGAATTGTCAACCAAACACCATGTAATACCAGCTACCGCAGCAAGCCTAATGTTTATGTAACTCCATCATACTTGTTATGTGCCAAATTCACTGGACAGCGAGATGACGGGACCTACGCTATATTCTTTTTTATCAGCCACTCCTGCCTGCAGTAAAGGTAAAACATGGATCCCCACGGGATCCAAATCCCAATGCAGCCCTCTAAAGCAACATGTCATACATATAATCAACAGTTTCTACAATGGAGAAAAAACAGAAAGAGGAGAGCAACGAAGTCAGACCAAACGAGATCGAAAAGCTGCTGAATTTGCCACAGTTTCTGACATGGTAGCCAGTGGATTAAAGTTTTCACAGATGAAATAGTGCACATACATTAAATGGCTCCGCGGATGGCGCCATGTTTGATTTAGCACAACTATTCACTGTATTGTTTGACCAAACTCCCCACCACAATCATTTAAACAGACTCCTAAGTCTTTACTGCCTAATGGTTTGTCAGCTGATGTACGTACCTTTGGATAATATAATTAAAAAGCTAACAACCATCAGTGTAATGAAAATTTTATTCTTTGCATAAAAACACTTTAATTTTAAATGACAATGTTTGACAATGCCAATCCCTCAGAGAGTTGTCATGACAGAAATACTGAGTTCTGGCATGAAACTGTAGATGGCGCAGTCCGATAGGTCTAACTCAATCTGACATAATGACATCATTATTACTTGGCACAGCTGTTACCCCTTTTCCACCAAGGAAGTTGGAGTGCTGGTTCGGAGCCAGAGCCTAGTTTCAAACTGGTTCTTTGTCTTTCGACACCCAAAGCACCAGCTCCGAACCAGGAAATGCGGTTCGTAAGTAGCACCAAAACATTGCTGGGCTAGAAGTAAGAGCATCAGGGGCTGGGGGTGGGGTTACCGTGACCAACAAGACGAACAGAAACGTTTGACCACCATATTTGAAATAGCAGCTAAACACAATCACGTTGGATTCGCCGTGTTTGGATGCCGATGTAGGTTCGCAAAGCCATGAACATCAACAGCAATGCAACGTCCGCCATTGTCACCGATGTCTCTCGAATAAGTCTGTTGTGTTTGGCGCTACCGCGCTAGCAAAAGATGAGACAAATTCAGTAACATAAGACCTGGCTCTGTGGTGGCTCTCTAGCCTGTGGAAAAGCAAACCAGTTCTTAAAGGGCTCGCCAGTTGAACAAACTCCGATCCGGTAATAGCACTGGCTCTGAACTAGCACCTGGTTCCTGGTGGAAAAGGGGAATGATTGGTTCTCTCCTGTATCGGTAGCCAATGAACTCGCTGCTCAACATTCAAATATGTGATTAGTGCTTGCAGTAGCAATTGCAGCACTCTTCACAAACCCTCCACCTTCCCCAGCTCCACCTGTATAGATCTGCTACGGGGTGATTCATGTATGCTATATGGGGGTTATTTCATGTATGTTATATTTGCAGCAGCTGCATTTCTTACATGCTCACAGTAGCATGTTGTGGAT
This sequence comes from Sinocyclocheilus grahami, assembly GCF_001515645.1. Taxonomy (NCBI): domain Eukaryota; kingdom Metazoa; phylum Chordata; class Actinopteri; order Cypriniformes; family Cyprinidae; genus Sinocyclocheilus; species Sinocyclocheilus grahami. The sequence continues at coordinate 120,022 of NW_015506491.1, read as the reverse complement.
GTATTGGCAGTAGCAAGTCTCAGTGCAGCAGCGTAGCAGATCTATTCCGCCAAGACCAAACAAATTAATATTGTCATGTACATTACCATGCCAATATATATATAAATAGATCAAATATAATTACAAGAGAGTTCTAGAGTTAGAGAGTCAATTAGAGACGGAAGAGATGTGTTTTAGCCGTTTCTTGAAGATGGCTAAGGACTTGGTTGCTCGGATTGAGTTGGGCAGGTCATGCCACCAGGAGGGAACAGTTAATGTAAAAGTCCTTGAAAGTGGTTTTGTACCTCTTTGGGATGGCATATATCAACTATATGATGATATAGTTAAAATCTATTAACATATTTTCTGACATATTGCTTGAGACTTACTGACATAAAAACATAAAAAAATTTAAATGACACTATTGATGAGAATTGTATGACCTTTGAATAAAATTGGTCTTTAAATGCAAGATATTTAAAATGTACATGAAGTATACTTGCAATAGTTCGTCTCTAGGTTACGTATGTAACCATGGTTCCCCGAGGGAACGAGACGCTGCGTCGAGTCGCTTTGGGAACGCCCTTGCGTGACCGCGTTCTGAAGCACGTGTCAAATCCGTCCAATGGAGCAGCGAGACGTCACGAGCAGGGTGACGTAAGCACCAGAAAGCATAAAGGCACATCCGGCCGGGCGCAAACCAGCTTCGATAAAGTAGCGCCTGCAGACACCCACCATAATCACAAATCACACCTCATACGCGAGGGACTGTGGTGGCAGTCTCCTCTGTCTCGACACTCATCACATCCATCCCAAAGCGACTCGACGCAGCTCGAGTTCCTGAAGGGGAACCACTTTAGCACAATCAAATATACTTCAGTATACAGTATATGTAGTTAGCACTACTTTCACACAATTAAAATGCATTAAGACCAATATTAGTTGTTCCAATTTAGCAGACTTTAAATATACCAGTTTAGTATACTAAAAGTACAATTGCAGGGTATTATATTAAGCACATAAATATGTAAATGTATTTGTAATATACCTGTACAATAAATGTAATTTAAATACATTTTGGTATATTGATTTTTTTACTAGGGATGGAAAGGGTGCACTGAAGAGAACAGCTGACACATCGAATTGCAAGGGTAAGGACATTCCTGATGCAAAGAGTTTCTTTCACTGTGTCCTTGTCGTATTTACCAGCTTATTGTGTACAAGCCTCATTCACACTAATGTGTTCGTATTAGGACATTATAAGACCTCAGCACTTGTTCTCAGCCATTTGACTGTTTAGGCTGGTTTAAGCAGGTTTTTGTGCAGTTTAAGCAGAAATAAAGGCACATATGTCATTGAATACTACTGCATTTGACGGCCATTGCAATCATAAGGGGTGCGTAATGTACAGTAGGTTTCAGTGCATGACACAAACAGCATACAGCAAAAGTTGTACAGTCCTGTTATTGCCTTTGTTTAAACTGGTCAATATATCATTTGAACACCGGCAGTGTACTGTATTGGAAGGCAGAGCAGAAGACAAAGTGGTGGAAGTTGGAAAAGAAAGAGTGTTGTGTGGTTTTCAGGGAGGAGTTGAGTGCAGTAGAGTTTTTAACTAGGTTGTTCAACGAGGTCTTAGAGAGTGAGAGGATGCCTGAGGAATGGAGGAGAAGTGCTCTGGTGCCGATTTTTAAGAACAAGGGAGATGTGCAGAGTTGTGGGAACTACAGAGGTATTAAGCTGATGAGCCATACAATGAAGTTGTGGGAAAGAGTAGTGGAAGCAAGGCTAAGGGGAGAAGTGAGCATCTGTGAGCAGCAGTATGGTTTCATACCAAGAAAGAGCACTACAGATGCGTTATTTGCGTTTAGAATGTTGATGGAGAAGTACAGAGAGGGTCGGAAATAGGTTCTCTTTGGGAGTGACAAGGATGGATAGGATCAGGAATGAGTACATCAGAGGGACAGCACATGTGAGATGTTTTGGAGACAAAGTTAGAGAGGCCAGGTTGAGATGGTTTGGACATGTTCAGAGGAGGGAGAGTGAATATATCGGGAAAAGGATGCTGAGGTTAGAGCTGCCAAGCAGGAGGCCAAGAGGAAGACCAAATAGGAGGTTTATGGATGTAGTGAAGGAAGACATGAAGGTAGTCGGTCTGAGAGAAGAGGATGCAGAAGGGGATAGGGCTAGATGGAGGCAGATTATTCACTGTGGCGACCCCTGAAGGGAACAGCCGAAAGGAAAAGAAGAGTGTACTGTATTGGAAGCGATCCTCACTGTCAATAAAATATTAAAATGTAGCATGTCATGGGAAAAGTGCTCCAAAAGCATGCAGCACATCCTACCGACATTTCTGTTTACAGCTTGAATACACATTCATTTCTATTTTCTGGATACTGATTTGATGTCATTTGTATGCTTAACTCAACATGCTGTTTACTTTAACATTTCGATCCAGGACACACCCCCTCCAACTATACAGGCAAATTGCCCTCTCAATATTTGATATTCTTCATACTGCTCTACTGCACTTCATTATTCACCTATTGGTTTGTTGTTTCGATTATTTTTTTTTTTTTTTCATTTTTTTAGGTTGTTCTGCCTCAGCTGTCAAATAGCACTAGTCAAGGTCAAAATGATGAAGACGTCCAATCAAATTAAAAAAGGCTGGAAAGATGTTTGATACATGTTGCATTTATACATCCATGTTATAAGTGACCCAAACTCACAGCATTTTCTTGAGATGGAGTTTGTGTGGAGGAGCATTTACTGTGAACCAAGCCACTCTAAAACACTAAAAATACTGGATCACGAGCTGCTCGCATGTAAATTAACATAGATTACCACGGTGTATGTTTATATAATTACATCACAAGCTTTACTATTTGATAATCACACCAAGCATTTTTATTTAGTTTATGGAAAACCATTTACCTCAGTATCTGCAGCTGACAGTTTGGATTCTTCAGTCCATCAGAGAGCAGCTTCACTCCTGAATCCTGCAGGTCATTGTTACTCAGGTCCAGCTCTCTCAGGACAGAGTTTGATGATTGTAAAACTGATGACAAACTCTTACAGGACTGAGCAGTGAGATTACAGGACTCTAGTCTGTGTGGAGAACAAAAAAAGCACCAATATTAATGTGTTAATCTGGTAGTAGAGATGAGCAAATGAGGGGTAACAGTAACATAATACACTAATAATAGGCTGCATTTAAATGAACATTTAATAATAAAACAAAAGTTCTTCTTTGGCCAGATTAGCCTACACCAGCGGTCAGAAACCTATGGCTCACGAGCCACACCTGGCTCTTTGACAAAAATCATGTGGCTCGCCAGATCTCTCACCCTTTACCAAGAAATTATCTATTACCAAATTTAGACATCAATAGAGATCAGCAATTCATTTGTTGTAGAGCCTACATAAGCTGATAAAAGGTTTAAAATAATATTAAATTTTTTTGTACTGGCCAAAGTTCGTGTTCAGTGCACGTCTGCGTTAGCGTTATTAATGAAGGAACGTGAATGAATGAGACAGTAAAGAGCGGGACATTCTTGATATTAAAAATACAGACAGCATTAAAAACTCAAAGCCGCAAAGCAGAACGCAATCCGCTTCTGACTGGTTGTTTTCTGCATGCAAGGTCCGAATGGAACACGGACAAGCACAGTAGAATTTGTCTTCGGTGGCACGCCTACAGTCGACATGAGCACCGTGCATTATTTTTCACTCACTCAGTCTCTTACATACACACACGCGTACATATTTGTGCATTTTATGTATTTTAATATACTGTATATATATATACACACTGAACAAAATTATAAGCGCAACTGTAATGAGAGGGGCGGGGCCGAGAGCCGTGGGAACGGAGCGAGGCCGGTGGAGTAATTGCGAATGCGCGACACCTGCGCCACTCACCGGTCTCGAGTCTCACGGAGGAGCTCCGGAAGGATACAAAGGAGGAGTGACGACAGGGAAAGACGAGAGAGGACCAGGCCTGGATTTTATTTTGTGTTTTGGTTTCGTTTGTGTTTGGTTTTCGTTTTATTTTGTGTTGATTTTATTATTAAAGTTTTATTTAAATGTTCGCCGGTTCCTGCCTCCTTCTTCCCGACCTACAAACTACGTTACAGCAACATTTTTGTTTTTGCCCCCATTTGTCATGAGCTGAACTCAAAGATCTAAGACTTTTTCTATGTACACAAAAGGCCTATTTCTCTCAAATATTGTTCACAAATCTGTGTGGCATATCAAGATGCTGATTAGACAGCATGATTATTGCACAGGTGTGCCTTAGGCTGGCCACAATAAAAGGCCACTCTAAAATGTGTAGTTTTATCACACAGCACAATGCCACAGATGTCACAAGTTTTGAGGGAGCGTGCAATTGGCATGCTGACTGCAGGAATGTCCACCAGAGCTGTTGCCCGTGAATTGAATGTTCATTTCTCTACCACAAGCCGTCTCCAAAGGCGTTTCAGAGAATTTGGCAGTACATCCAACCGGCCTCACAACC
>NW_015506491.1:2922-115423 GCF_001515645.1 Sinocyclocheilus grahami | reverse complement strand
CTGAGGCCCATTGTTGTGCCATTCATCCACGACCATCACCTCATGGTGCAGCATGATAATGAACGGCCCCGTGTTGCAAGGATCTGTACACAATTCCTGGAAGCTGAAAACATCCCAGTTCTTGCATGGCCAGCAATCTCACCGGACATGTCACCCATTGAGCATGTTTGGGATGCTCTGGATCGGCGTATACGACAGCGTGTTCCAGTTCCTGCCAATATCCGGCAACTTCGCACAGCCATTGAAGAGGAGTGGACCAACATTCCACAGGCCACAATCAACAACCTGATCAACTCAATGCGAAGGAGATGTGTTGCACTGCGTGAGGCAAATGGTGGTCACACCAGATACTGACTGGTTTTTGGACTCCCCAATACAGTAAAACTGCACATTTTTGAGTGGCCTTTTATTGTGGCCAGCCTAAGGCACACCTGTGCAATAATAATGCTGTCTAATCAGCATCTTGATATGCCACACCTGTGAGGTGGATGGATTGTCTCGGCAAAGGATAAGTGCTCACTAACACAGATTTAGACAGATTTGTGAACAATATTTGAGAGATAGGCCTTTTGTGTACACAGAAAAAGTCTTAGGTCTTTGAGTTCAGCTCATGAAAAATGGGGGCAAAAACAAAAGTGTTTTGTTCAGTGTATATATAATTTTTATTTATATATATTTTTTTACTTTGGCTCTTTTGGACTCCACGTTTATTTGTGTACACTCACAATAACAAGAAAACGCGCTTTTGTAAAATAATGAAAGCAAAGATGATGCCCTTTCTGCAGTCTCGGTCTCTGTGAACTTGAGCACGAACCTCTGTGTATATCTTTGCCTTACAGACATTAAAAATATATTGTAATGGGGTTCTTTAGTAGGGCAGGAAGAAGTCGGAGTCAGCGTGACTGAGGCTCGGGTAATTTATTGAGCGTCCCGTAGGAACAACGAATACAGGCAGGCACTCTGGCACTGCAAAACAAACAAAACTTATACAGCACTTCTGCGTATCTCTGTGCCCTCGCCACAGTCTCTCCCACACGAGCCCTCAGTCTGTCTCTCCCTCTCTCTGTTCCAACTGGGGCTTTTTACGGTCTCTCCAGGCCAATCACTGAAACGAGAAGCAGGTGAATGTCATCATGCACTTGACCTACTTACTCACCGCTCGTCTCCGACCGCTCTCTCCCGCTGCAGACTCCGCTAACCCACGCCCCCCTCGCCACATATATCTATAGAGAGTGAAATGTCTACTTTCAAATGAACTAATTCAAATGGAAAACAAATATTCTAATTTTATATAATCTGTATGAAACATGCACGTCCACTACTGCGGAGATGACGAGTCAGTGTCGCCGACTTCATCTTTTAAGCCGAAAACAAAGAAAGCATTAGTTTATCAAATTATTAAAATATTAATACAGTCTCACAGTTTCCTGACACATTTATAATAAATACTTCTGCCATTGCACTGTGGCAAGCTTTATGCGTGTGTGCTTGAGCGCTTATAAGGCTATGTAGGCAATTAAAGGCTCTTTATAATGATTTAAATGGTTTATTAATAAACGTGCGATTAGTCTACTAATGCTTAAAATTAATGACTACTAGTTGACCAGAAAAATTCTTAGTCGAGGGCAGCCCTAGTGTGAGAGCAGGGGGTTAATTAGGGCAGGTTATTATTACCCTTCATGTGCCATTTTTTTTATATTGTATATTGACGACAGCTAAGTATTTAGCTAGAGTGGTCTCAATGGCATGTATGGAGACCACTATCCGTAGAAATATATATGATGACCATCTCAACCCCTGCTTATAACATTTGTATCTAGCACATTTACATGCACACCAGTAAACTCACAAATATCAGCTTATTAAAATAACCAGTTTTCCACACTTACATGCACATCAGTAACCTGACAATGCAAGTAAGCAGCATTTACATTACTTTATTAATAAATCAGTTTATTTCCCTGTAGTGACATCAAAACATACTAATTTGCATATCTGAGTATTCCATATGTTGTCAGTTGTGATGTTGCAAGCTTTATTTAACAAGTAAAGCTTACAAGGGAAACCTTGTAAAGTACAAGGGAAATGTACTTGGTTACTAACGGAACCTCGGTTCCCTGAGATACGGGAACGAGTAGTGCGTCTGCTTAAGACGCTATGGGGAAAACTCCTTTTTCTCCGATGGCTAAAGCCATTTTCAATAACACAGTGTAACTAAAACAGTTTAAACAGTGAATTAAAAACAAACCAATGGATCGGCAGCAGAGCTGCACGAGCCTATGCGACGAAGCCCGCCAGAATGGGCGGGGCCATTTGGCTATATAAGCGGGCATTTCGCCATAGAGTCCTCAGGTTACTTCGACTGAAGTGACGACTGAGTCGTGCAGCTACATAGCATGGCCAGACGCTGTGGGGAACCAGTACAATGCCGCCGTGCTATGCTAGAGGAACGACTAATACTTGAACTTGCCTTAAGCACCAAAAAGAGGGACTCATACTCATAGAGGTCGGCCCGGCCTTGAGTATTTGTCCCAAGACACAGCCGAGACAGCTCTGCGAACCAGTGTTGGTTCCTCTAGAGTGGGGCTACTAACAGAACCCTGTGTTTCTGTTCCCTGATTTGCCTGATTACCTGTGGGATCAGGGCGATCGGGGGAAAAGCGTAAAGGAGGAGATTGGGCCAGTCGTGGGCCAACGCATCCCTATCCTTCGAAAAATAAGTTGGACAATGAGAGTTGTCTTCTTAGGCGAAGAGGTCGACCTCTGCCTTGCCGAAGATCTCCCAGATTCTTTGAACCGTTTGTTGGTGGAGCATCCACTCATCTGAGGGGACATTGCTCCAAGACAGCATGTCTGCTCCTTGGTCCAACCTGCCCGGCACACGCGTTGCTCTCAGTGAACGCAAGTTGAGCTGAGCCCATTCCAAGAGGCGCTCTACCAGAATGAAGAGGTGCTTAGAGGAGAGACCACCCTGACGATTTATATAGGACACCACTGTCATGCTGTCTGAATGAACTAAAACATAGTGTCCCCTTAGGTCTGGCAGAAAGGTGTGAAGGCCCAAACATACTGCCAGCATTTCCAGGCAGTTGATGTGAAGCCGACCCTCCTCTTTCGACCAGTGGCCGAAAGCTGGTTTGCGGTTGCACAGCCCTCCTCAACCTGTGTTGGAAGCGTCTGATGAGACCACCTTCCTTCTGCAGACCATTCCCAGGGGCACGCCCGGTTCCATCCACTGAGGGTCTTTCCAAGGGGCCAGAGCTGCTATGCAGGCCTGATCCACTTTGACACAACAGGAGTTGGGCAGAACACGTGGTTTCAGCCAGTACTGAAGGTACAATTAATACAAGTAAGTACGAAGGTACAAGTAATTTGCTCTGAAATGTGCTCTTTTGATATCGCCAGATGGCGGCAGGGAACTGGAGATCGTCGCTGCTGCAGGCGTGAAGTGGTGAAGATGGCCGAGCAGGAAGAGGTCTCTCGATCCGCTGCGAGGCTTGATCACGGTGAAGGCTTCATAGAGTGAAGATCTAGCAGTCATCACTGAAGGAGAAGAATCTGAGGATCCTATGGCGGAATACCTGACCGCAGGCAAAAGGGGCCGTAGAAACGGTTCCCCCAGCCGAGAGCGAGTCAGGCTTCTACAGCCGTTACTTCCTCATCCCCAAGAAGGATGGCAGCCTAAGGCCCATCCTCGATCTCAGGCACCTGAATCGCGCCCTCATGAGACGGCCGTTCAGGATGATTACATTGAAACAGATACTCTCGCAAGTATGCCCAGGGGACTGGTTCTTTTCACTGGACCTGAAAGACGCATACTTTCAGGAGATTGGGCCAGTCGTGGGCCAACGCATCCCTATCCTTCGAAAAATAAGTTGGACAATGAGAGTTGTCTTCTTAGGCGAAGAGGTCGACCTCTGCCTTGCCGAAGATCTCCCAGATTCTTTGAACCGTTTGTTGGTGGAGCATCCACTCATCTGAGGGGACATTGCTCCAAGACAGCATGTCTGCTCCTTGGTCCAACCTGCCCGGCACACGCGTTGCTCTCAGTGAACGCAAGTTGAGCTGAGCCCATTCCAAGAGGCGCTCTACCAGAATGAAGAGGTGCTTAGAGGAGAGACCACCCTGACGATTTATATAGGACACCACTGTCATGCTGTCTGAATGAACTAAAACATAGTGTCCCCTTAGGTCTGGCAGAAAGGTGTGAAGGCCCAAACATACTGCCAGCATTTCCAGGCAGTTGATGTGAAGCCGACCCTCCTCTTTCGACCAGTGGCCGAAAGCTGGTTTGCGGTTGCACAGCCCTCCTCAACCTGTGTTGGAAGCGTCTGATGAGACCACCTTCCTTCTGCAGACCATTCCCAGGGGCACGCCCGGTTCCATCCACTGAGGGTCTTTCCAAGGGGCCAGAGCTGCTATGCAGGCCTGATCCACTTTGACACAACAGGAGTTGGGCAGAACACGTGGTTTCAGCCAGTACTGAAGGTACAATTAATACAAGTAAGTACGAAGGTACAAGTAATTTGCTCTGAAATGTGCTCTTTTGATATCGCCAGATGGCGGCAGGGAACTGGAGATCGTCGCTGCTGCAGGCGTGAAGTGGTGAAGATGGCCGAGCAGGAAGAGGTCTCTCGATCCGCTGCGAGGCTTGATCACGGTGAAGGCTTCATAGAGTGAAGATCTAGCAGTCATCACTGAAGGAGAAGAATCTGAGGATCCTATGGCGGAATACCTGACCGCAGGCAAAAGGGGCCGTAGAAACGGTTCCCCCAGCCGAGAGCGAGTCAGGCTTCTACAGCCGTTACTTCCTCATCCCCAAGAAGGATGGCAGCCTAAGGCCCATCCTCGATCTCAGGCACCTGAATCGCGCCCTCATGAGACGGCCGTTCAGGATGATTACATTGAAACAGATACTCTCGCAAGTATGCCCAGGGGACTGGTTCTTTTCACTGGACCTGAAAGACGCATACTTTCACATCCAGATAGCCCCCCATCACAGACGATTCTTGAGATTCACCTTCGAGGGAGTAGCTTATGAGTACACAGTCCTTCCCTTTGGACTGCCCCTCGCTCCTCGCACTTTTACAAAGTGCATGGATTCCTTTTCCCCGCTGAAACAGACGGGAATCCGCATTCTGAATTACCTCGACGACTGGCTCATTCTGGTCCAGTCAGAGGACAAACTACTATCTCACAGATCCCTCCTCCTCAACCACCTAGAATGCCTGGGACTCAGGGTCAATTTTGCCAAGAGCGCGCTGTTCCCCAGCCAATGGCTATCGTTCCTGGGAACAGTTTTAGACTCAGCCCAAATGAGGGCGATAGCCGCGCAAGAATGTGTGCTGGCCATTCAGCAGCTCGCAGCCTCATTCAAAGTTGGAGCCTCTCATCCTCTCAAGGCATTTCAGAGGATGCTGGGTCTCATGGCCTCTGTGTCGCCGGTCTGCAGGAGGAAGGTGGTCTCAACAGACGCCTCCAACACAGGTTGGGGAGCGCTGTACGATGGCAAACCAGCTTTTGGCCACTGGTCGAAAGAGGATGGTCGGCTTCACATTAACCCTCTGAGGTCGATTAACGCAGATACGCGGTTTGAGGCATCTTCTCCTGATCACACCGAAAATAACTTAAATTACACTTTCAGTTTTGATCTTACAGATAAGAGCAATACATCAATCGAATCTGTAAAGGGTCTACTTTTATTTGTATACACACATAATAACAACAGAACTTTGTGCATTTATAAAATAAAGAAAACAAACAGGGTGTGCTGTCTGCCGCCTTGGTCTGTGTGATCTTTATTTAGAAACGCGTTATTAAAATGAACTGTAACTCAGCAAATACTCAACAAAGAGACATGAGAGATATATCCATAGAAAGCTTGACATGTCTACTATTAAACTAAGCAAGTCTTATCAAAAGCAAATATTCTGTGATAAAGTAATCCATTTGAAACCAACGCGATGTCCAGTCTTTCACATCTCCCTTCATTATCTCTAATGCAACCACGCCCACGCCCACGCCCACGCGCTGAGCGCTATTGATATTATAATCATCCACGTGAAGTCAGACCCCAGAGGGTTAACTGCCTGGAAATGCTGGCAGTGTGTCTTGGCCTTCGCACCTTTCTGCCAGACCTAAGGGGACACCACGTTTTAGTCCGTTTGGACAGCATGACGGTGGTGTCCTACATAAATCACCAGGGCGGTCTCAGGAAGTGCCGCATTGCCTAGGACGACTTCTGTGCAGTGGTAAAGCATTCGGTGAAACCCTCAACTGCAGGTCCAAACAGGCCAGTAAGGTAGGCAAAGCAAGGCAAGTTTATTTATATACCACATTTCGTACACAATGGTAATTAAAAGTGCTTTGCATAAAATAAATAATAATAATAATAATAATAAATAATCACAACAATTAAACAAGGAATTTAAAAAACGTTGAAAATGATTGAAAACTTTCTGCCAGACCTAAGGGGACACCACGTTTTAGTCCGTTTGGACAGCATGACGGTGGTGTCCTACATAAATCACCAGGGCGGTCTCAGGAAGTGCCGCATTGCCTAGGACGACTTCTGTGCAGTGGTAAAGCATTCGGTGAAACCCTCAACTGCAGGTCCAAACAGGCCAGTAAGGTAGGCAAAGCAAGGCAAGTTTATTTATATACCACATTTCGTACACAATGGTAATTAAAAGTGCTTTGCATAAAATAAATAAAAATAATAATAATAATAAATAATCACAACAATTAAACAAGGAATTTAAAAAACGTTGAAAATGATTGAAAATATTTAAAATTAATTTAAAACAGTTAAGAATAGAAAATGATTATACATAAAATATAGTGCAATCAGTTCGGACATCGCACAGTGCTCATTCAATAAATGCACAGCTAAACAGATGAGTTTTCAGTCTGGATTTAAATGTGACTAATGTTTTAGCACATCTGATCTCTTCTGGAAGCTAGTTCCAACTGTGGGCGGCAAAATAGCTAAAAGCGGACTCCCCTTGTTTGTGTGAACCCTTGGTATTTCTAACTGACTCGATCCTAATGATCTGAGTGGTCTGTTAGATTTATATTCAGTGAGCATATGTGCAATGTATTTAGGTCCTAGGCCATTGAGTGATTTATAAACAAGTAAAAGTACTTTAAAATCAATCCTAAATATAACTGGAAGCCAATGTAAGGACCTGAGGACTGGTGTGATATGCTCAGATTTTCTGGTTCTAGTCAGAATTCTGGCAGCAGCGCTCCGGATGAGTTGCAGCTGTCTAATGGTCTTTTTCTTGCCAAGAGCCACTTCTGACACATACTTTTGGGGCAGCTGTTGCCTAATGGTTAGAGAGTCGGACTTGTAACCCGAAGGTCGCAGGTTCAAGTCTCAGTGCCGGCAGGAGTTGTAGGTGGGGGAAGTGAATGAACAGTGCTCTGTTCCACCCTCAATACTCATGGCTGAAGTACCCTCAATTGCTGGACAGCCCAGGGAGCACTGCTCCGGGAGTGTGTTCACGGTGTGTGTGTGTGTTCCCTACTCACTGCTGTGTGTGTGCACTTGGATGGGTTAAATGCAGAGCACCAATTCCGACTATGGGTTACCATACTTGGCAAATGTCACAACTTTTACTTTCAGTTTCTTGGGAAGACCGGTGAGGAGACCATTACAATAGTCCACCCTGCTGGTGATAAAGGCATGAACAAGTTTCTCCAAGTCTTGACTGGAAACAAAACATCTAATTCTTGCAATGTTTTTAAGATGATCATTTGCTGATTTAGTTACTGCTTTGACATGAGTACTGAAACTAAGGTCTGTCTCCAGAATCACACCAAGATTCCTGACTTGATTTTTAGTTGTTAGACCCCTAGAGTCAAGGTATGCATTCATCTTGAGAGGTTCCTCTTTGTTTCCAAATGCAATGACTTCAGTTTTCTCCTTGTTTAACTGAAGAAAGTTCTGGCACGTCCAACTGTTAATTTCATCAATGCATTGGCAGAGGGAGTCAATGGGGCTGTAGTCATTTGGCAATAAGTCTAGGTAAATCTGGGTATCATCAGCATAGCTGTGATAGGCCATTAGATTTTTCTCATTATTTGACTTAGTGGGAGCATATACAGGCTAAACAAGAGTGGTGCAAGAATTGAGCCTTGTGGGACTCCGCATGTCATGGACGTCCTATCTTAATGAGCGCTGTCTCTGTGCTGTGATGTGGTCGGAAACCAGATTGAAAATTGTCCAGGTATACATTTGAGTTTAAGAATTTGGTCAGCTGATTAAAAACGACCTTTTCAATAATCTTGCCTATAAAAGGAAGATTTGATATTGGTCTATAATTGCTCAATATGGTGTTATCAAGATTGCTCAATTTCAGAAGGGGCTTAACAACTGCAGTTTTCAGGGAGTTTGGAAAAGTCCCAGAAAGAAGTGAGGCATTCACCACTTCTAAGAGATCTGCTTCTAAATAGTTAAGCACCCTTTTGAAAAAATATGTGGGAAGTGTGTCAAGATAGCAGGTTGACGATTTAAGGTGCTGTACTATTTCTTTCAAAATTTTACTATCAATTGCTTCAAAAGCAGACATGGTATCTTCTTTTTGATATTGCGGTCGAATCTGTCTAAACTCTGCACAACTTGAGGATGTGCTAGTCGCCTTCCTGATATTATTGATAGGGGAAACCGGAGAGTCGAGGAAGGGGACCTTATCCGCATCCTTGATCTCTGTGAGGTTTAACCATAGATGGCGCTCAAGCACCACTAGGCTGGCCATGGATCTGCCAGTCACCTGCGCTGTCATCTTGGTGGCGCGTAGAGTGTGGGGTGCGTGTGTCCATTGCAGAGATTTGTGCAGCGGCCGGCTGGGCCTCACCATCCACATTTGCCAGGTTTTATAATCTGGACATCCCGGCCTTACGGGCTCGGGTCCTTTCTGCATAAACAGGGCACTCTGTCATATGACAAAACCAGTGCTTGGCGTTTGCCTTCTTTATGTACATTCTTGGCCCTCACTGAGTTCCGTGGCTGTACTAAATTATCTTGAGACGATTATGCAAGGCTGGGCCGACCTCTGTGAGTTTGGCTCTACTGCCTCCTGCTGGGCTTCCCTGTAAAATACTTGGTCCCTCTGGGCCCCCTTTGGGTGCTTAAGCCAAGTTCAAGTATTAGCCGTTTCTCTAGCATAGAACAGCAGGATTGTATTGGTTCCCCAAAGCGTCTTAACAGACACACTATGAGGGAAGTATCGATAGGGAACATACTCAGTTACTAATATAACCTCGGTTCCCTGAGATACGGAACGAGTACTGCATACTTTGCCGTGCTATGTAACTGCACGACTCAGTCGTCGCTTCAGTCGAAGTAACCTGAGGATCCTACGGCGGAAAGCCTTATTATATTGCCAGATGGCCCCACCCATTCTGGCGGCCATTGTCGCCATAGGCTTGTGTAGCTCCGCTGCTGAGCCATTGGTTCGTTTTTTATTCACTGCACGAACCAATGGCCGTGCAGTTACACTGCATTATTGAAAGGCTTCAGTCATCGGAGAGAAAGGAGTTTTCCCAAAGCGTCTTAGCAGACTCAGTACTCGTTCCGTATCTCAGGGAACAGAGGTTACGTCAGTAACCGAGTACGTTTTCGTGATTATAAAAAAATAAACTTTTTGTTATGTGCTAGCAGGGTGCGATCTACTTAAAGGTATTATAATCGCCCTGTATCCTCTGAGTAAGATCAGAACTGGTGAATTTGTGTCCGTGGGTTCATTGTTGGCCAAGTGAATTACTAAGCAACACCGGGTCCTTAATGAGCGAATAATTGAAAGTATGGAATTTCCTAAATAATCAAATATCCAAATTAATTCATAATTGATATTTGTTATCAGTTTTTAATTAGAAATACCGCCTACATTTTATGATTACTTGAAATTGGAGTCAAATTAAACACGGAGCTAGACATAATTTAAACTAAATCCTGATAAATTACGTGAACTTTGCATAAGCACAAGTAAAAGACCTACATGCATTATACCTTCTCCCACCAATTGGATACCATCGTTGGGCCAATCTGGGTGGATCCTTACAAAATAAAGGTGTCATGTTTGTATTTACTAATGTTGTGTGCTTGAGAGTTTCCTTGGTTATTGATGCCCAAATAAATAATTATGTCCAGTCAGGAACATTTTGTTATCCCCTCTTATTGTTTGGAGTGTTACAGTTTGGTAAGAAAGTACATGCTCCAGTCATAAACGTGATGATGTTTTCAAAGTGGAGTGATTGTTTTCAGTGTCACTTACCGAACTGATCTGGATTCTTTAACCACAGGTAACAGATTCTGAAGAACTTCATCTGCTGTATATTGTGCACCAATAAACTGTTTCAGATCAAACACATCCATCTTCTGCTCTGATGTCAGCAACACATAAACCAGAGCTGACCACTGTGAAGAGGAGAGTTTGGTTTCTCTTATTTCTCCAGATTTCAGATAATGTTTGATCGCCTGCATCAGTGAATCATCACCCAGTTCATTCAGACAGTGGAACAGATTGATGGATTTCTCTGGAGAGCGATTCTTCCTGATCTTCTGTTTGATGTACTGAACTGTTTCCTCTTTGTTGCAGGAGCAGCTTCCTGTCTGTGTCAGTAGTTCTCGTAAGAGAGTCTGATTGGACTCCAGTGAGAGACCCAGAAGAAAACGCAGGAAAAGATCCAGATGCCCATTCTTACTCTGTAAAGCCTCGTCCACAGCTCTTTGGTGCAGAGTAGATATTGACTTCATCCAGTTTAAGACTTTAGACAAAAGACTAAGTTTGGTTTGCTCAAACACATATATGTTTTTGTTTTGACAGGAAATGTGCACATAAAGAGCTGCTAGGTGTTCCTGAATGCTCAGATGAAGAAAGCAGAAGACTTTCCCCTGATACAAGCCCAACTCCTCTCTGAAGATCTGAGTGCACAATCCTGAGTACACTGATGCTTCTGTCACATCAATGCCACACTCTCTCAGGTCTTCCTCATAGAAGATCAGGTTGCCTTTCACAAGCTGCTGAAAAGCCAGTTTCCCCAGTTTGAGGATCATATCTTCATATGTCAACTTCTTCTTATAGTCCTTCTCATGTTTGATGTTGGTCTGAAGGATCAGGAAGTGTGTGTACATTTGAGTGAGAGTCTTGGGAGACGAGATCAGCTGCTGCTGGTCTGGAGGTGATCCAGATGAGAGCAGAGGGAAGCAGATTCCCCACAATGAGATTCGTCAGCAGGACGTCCACTGATGTTGTTTTGTTTGCATCCCGTAGAATCTCATTTCTATGAAAATATAAGGGAAGACGACACTCGTCCAGACCATCAAAGATGAGCAACACTTTATATTCATCACTAGATATTTCCATTTCTTTAGTTTCAGGGAAAAAGTCATGAAGAAGATCTGAAAGACTGAGTGTTTTGTCCTTCATCAGGTTGATTTCTCTGAAAGGAAGTGGAAATATGAGCTGGACGTCCTGATTCTCTTTCCCTTCATCCCAGTCCAGGATGAACTTCTGCACAGAGACTGTTTTTCCAATGCCAGCGGCTCCCTTTGTCAGCACAGTTCTGATGGCTTTATCTTGTCCAGGTAAAGCTCTAAAGATGTCATTGCATTTGATGGCTGTGTCCTCTGTTGCTGCTCTCCTGGATTGTGTCTCAATCTGTCTCACCTCATGCTCATTACTGATCTCTCCACTCTCACTCTCTGTGATGTAGAGCTCTGTGTAGATCTCATTCAGCAGTGTTGGGTTTCCCTGCGTCGCTGTTCCCTCATACAGACACTCAAACTTCTTCTTCAGATTTAATCTAAATGTGCGGAGGACTTCGTGGCTGAAAATAAAAATGATTACATGAATTAAAAAATATATATAATACGAGTTAAAAAGTACAATGTATTATGCACCCTTTATCATATGTTCAGATCATATATTTTACAGAAATGTTATACCTGAGAAGAGGCTGTGTATCTCCACTCTTAAAATCTAATGGCTGAATCATAGATGCGTCACTCTTCATAGACACACAGCTGGACTCTGCTTCTGATCTCTTCTGATGAACTGAACTAAAACAGAGAGATATTAAAGTTCATCCTTTAAATTAAGTGAGTGAGTGACATGACATGTGGCCACACTCAGAATTGGTGCTCTGTATTTAACCCATCCAAGTGCACACACACAGTAATGAACACACACACACACTGTGAACACACACCCGGAGCAGTGGGCAGCCATTTTTTGCTGTGGCGCTCAGGGAGCATTTGGGGGTTAGGTGTCTTTCTCAAGGGTCTCACCTCAGTCGTGATTACTGAAGGCGGAAGAGAGCGCTGTTCATTCACTCCCGCCACCTACATCCCACGACTTTTCGGGTTATAAATCCTACTCTCTTACCATTAGGCCACGACAGCCGTATGCAACAAATTAACTATTCATTTATTTTGATCAAATTTACTTTAAACAGCACTTTAGCAATTCTGTTTGCACAAAAACTGTGAACTGAACTAATAATATAACATCATGCTATAATCATGTTTTTATACATATGTTATACCTAAAACCAGGCCATGAATCTCCTCTGTGAAACTTTATTGGCTGCTCCATAGACCTGTCACTCTTCATAGACACACAGCTGGGCTCTGCTTCTGATCTCTTCTGTTGTACTGAACTAAAATAAAAAAATTAATGAGATTAAAATTCATCCTTTAAGTTACTGTATGCAACAAATCAACTATACATTTGTCATAATCAAATTCACTTTAAAGAGCACTTTATAATACACTGTGTTTATTCAAAAACTGTGGACTGGACTGTTATAATATATGACAATATTAATCATATTTTTATAAATATGTTATACCTGAGAGCAGGCTGTGAATCTCCACTGTTAAACAATATTGGCGGATCCATAGACGCGTCACTCTTCACAGACACACAGCTGGACTCTGCTTCTGATCTCTTCTGATCAACTGAACTATAACAAAACAGATTTATTCATTTATGATTAGAATCATTTTAGTATATGATCTACAAAAAGTATTTTGTAATGAAAAGCACTTATGGGGCTTTATGGTGTTAAAAATATACAAATTAAAAAAACGATTTAACTTTTTTCTATAGGCAGCCATCTTTTAGCATAATCATAAGTTATTTAATGTGTTACTCAATATACCTGCATCCTGGAAAAAGATCTTCATCTCCAGATGTTTGAGTTTCGTGCATGATGGATCTGAACAGTTTGATCTCCACTGACTCTAGATGAAAGACACAACCACAAAAACTAAACTGAACAAGCAGCCTTCATGTGATTCATTTTGGAAGCAAGTTATTTCCTGTCAATGTGCGAGACTTTCAATGCATCAGCTGCTACAGTTAAATAACTAAAAGAATAACAGTAAACGGAAAAAACTATGTGTGCTACAAACCAGTGTGTCTATGCTTATAATAATTAATTAAAATAATTAGATGAATAGCAGTCTGCGATCAGCATAACGTACAGTTTTTGTACAGCTAACCGGAAGCAAACAACACCGGAAGCCTCGTGTTTCTCCAGATGTTTGAGTTTCGTGCATGATGGATCTGAACAGTTTGATCTCCACTGACTCTAGATGAAAGACACAACCACAAAAACTAAACTGAACAAGCAGCCTTCATGTGATTCATTTTGGAAGCAAGTTATTTCCTGTCAATGTGCGAGACTTTCAATGCATCAGCTGCTACAGTTAAATAACTAAAAGAATAACAGTAAACGGAAAAAAACTATGTGTGCTACAAACCAGTGTGTCTATGCTTATAATAATTAATTAAAATAATTAAATGAATAGCAGTCGTACAGTTTTTGTACAGCTAACCGGAAGCAAACAACACCGGAAGCCTCGTGTTCTTACATTAATACGGTGCATATTTCAGCTGAATGAGAGTTAAAGAAATAGCTTACAAGCTGCCTTCACTCAAACATATAATATCAGGCACATGTTAAAATGCTGTTTAGACTTGGAAGAATGGCAGTCAGCACAAAAAGACACAAGAAACATTGTTAATTTGTTTTCGGGTGAAACATATTATACATACACATTCACATTTCCATCAGGTAGCTATACACACAAATTCCTGCGTCAGCATCGATTGTATTCAAGATTTAAATATACTCTGTAAATCACCGATTATGTCTGTTTAAAACGGCAACATTAAGTCTGTACATTTACTTTCACTTTTATTTATGACAAGAGCGGCCCGTTATGGGTTGCCAGATCCCGGAAAACTGTTCCGCATCCCAGAAAGCACTCTTTCATCACGGAGACCAGGGCCGTGAGGGACAGGTGCTCAAAGTATAAAAGGGGCACATGGAGCACAGCTTTTAATAGCGCTGTGCTCCTTGCTGAGACGTGTATCGAAACGGATGCTTCTGTACTGATAGCAGAAAATGCCATGACACAGTTTTGAAAAAGAAACACAGAACAGAAAAGACCATTTTAAGTTTAAAAGTTAAAGAAATTTTTCTTTGCACCACTTAATCACTCTGAAAATAGAAACGGAATTAAATTAGGCCTATTATTATTATTACTATTATTATTATTGAGTTTAGCGGGTATGGTGGTTTTGCTGTTGTAAACACTACTGTTGTTCTTGTAGAAAAACAAATATTTCTGTCTTATTTAAAATAGAATTATATTCTAATCCTGTTCTGAATTGATTCATTTTTAAAAGTATAATGATGATAAAAACAGGATTGAGAAGTAGCCTATAAATCAGAGGATGAGAAAATCAGTATAAGCCTGTTTTATCAGGGTTGTGATCATTATTTTTAAGGCACTCCACGTTTTTTAAATAAATACTGTAATAAAAAAAGTTCAAAGTAATAGTTTTTAGTCAGATAACAAAGACAAGACCCCTCGACGGCCTTTAAACTTTTCCCAATCAAACAGCAAGAACGAAAGAGAACAGGCACCTTTGTTTATATTGCTGTGTGTAGAACGCTAGCTGCATTTTTTATATTTAATTTTAAAGAAATGTAATTTCATCCCCCGCACTTTATTCGGGCGGGTGTGTTCGCGTAGAGGTTTCTAGATTTAAATTCAAAGAGACAGTATCGATAGTCTATGCATGACCTGACTTATTATTTGTATCCAAAATGAGGAGAAGTGAATATCTGGAGTGCTCAACACTCTCATATGCAGTGTATGTTTAATTCATACTCGAAGCCGGAGGGCGCTCTCGAGCAGAAAGTCCAAAATAGACTCATAGAAGGAATGAATTATGACCTGCAGGAAATCCCTAATATGGACAAAAGCATCTATGGCTGTAGCTGAGCTGAATAAAAATGTGAAGACAATAAACACACCATTGCGAAAATATACGGTTTATGTGTGTTTTTCAAACTATCTCCAGGTAATAAAAAAAACGATACGAATAATGCAGTACTGATTGACATATAATTTAGTAGCTTATAGAAACTATAAAATATATTTCCTGCCTTATTCTGTGATAAAAATGGGGAAAAGGTGCTCGTAGTAGCCTTTCTAAACCGATCATAAAATTGTCATTAGGAAAATATTGAACAAAAATATTATAGCCCCTTGCTGCAGCTAACCTTACTTCCACAGGCTACACACAGCAATATAAACAACAGCTGTGCATGCTCTCTTCACGCAGTTCTTGTATAATAATAATAATTTAATAATATAAGCAGGGTGCGATTTGTGAAAAAAAGCAGAGGGGGCATGACCTGACCTTTTATTCGTATCCAAAATGAGGAGAATATGAATATCTGGATGCAGTGTATGTTTAATTCATACTCAAAGCCGGAGGGCGCTCTCGAGCAGAAAGTCCAAAACAGACTCATAGAAGGAATGAATTATGACCTGCAGGAAATCCCTAATATGGACAAAAGCATCTATGGCTGTAGCTGAGCTGAATAAAAATGTGAAGACAATAAACACACCATTGCGAAAATATACGGTTTATGTGTGTTTTTCAAACTATCTCCAGGTAATAAAAAAAACGATACGAATAATGCAGTACTGATTGACATATAATTTAGTAGCTTATAGAAACTATAAAATATATTTCCTGCCTTATTCTGTGATAAAAATGGGGAAAAGGTGCTCGTAGTAGCCTTTCTAAACCGATCATAAAATTGTCATTAGGAAAATATTGAACAAAAATATTATAGCCCCTTGCTGCAGCTAACCTTACTTCCACAGGCTACACACAGCAATATAAACAACAGCTGTGCATGCTCTCTTCACGCAGTTCTTGTATAATAATAATAATTTAATAATATAAGCAGGGTGTGATTTGTGAAAAAAAGCAGAGGGGTGGATGATTTTGAAAACTTTTTTCTCTCTCCATAGTAAGGCTTTAAAGTAACCTAATGTTAGTGTAATCTGTTAACAAAGCACATCCTAAACCCGTCTCTCCGCAAGTACCAGATAATGTGTGTCATGTCATGAAATGTTTTAATATGATGGAAACTGTAGGCTAATTAATGTGATCACAATTTAATAAAAACATTAGGCCGATTAATTATTTAATTTCCACGGTTATTCAAACAACGAATAAATTATATAAGAAAGTGAGCAAAGAACATTTACAGTATCAACAGAGCTTTCTGAAACTCCGAATCAGTTAAACCATTCCGTCGCAAAACGATTCACTGGTTTGAAGCGCTCCAATCGGATCGCGTATCGCGAATCATTTGATTCAGATCTGGACTTCGGTGCTGTTTGCGGGATGTTTTTATCCCCACCGGAGATAAAAATAATTCAGCAGAGGCAGGGATGCATAGACCAGAGGTGGGGAAATCCCCCCCCATCCCCCCGGCAAATCGCACCCTGAATATAAGTATACAAGCACACCGCTCCGCTGAGAACTCCACTTACCGGCAGCCGCAGATGTTATGAAGGCATCTGTAATGCGCTAAATTAAAGAACATGAAGGATCGTCCCGGATGAGGTCGTCAGGTGAAAGGGGCGCTCTCGAGCAGAAAGTCCAAAATAGACTCATAGAAGGAATGAATTATGACCTGCAGGAAATCCCTAATATGGACAAAAGCATCTATGGCTGTAGCTGAGCTGAATAAAAATGTGAAGACAAACACACCATTGCGAAAATATACGGTTTATGTGTGTTTTTCAAACTATCTCCAGGTAATAAAAAAAACGATACGAATAATGCAGTACTGATTGACATATAATTTAGTAGCTTATAGAAACTATAAAATATATTTCCTGCCTTATTCTGTGATAAAAATGGGGAAAAGGTGCTCGTAGTAGCCTTTCTAAACCGATCATAAAATTGTCATTAGGAAAATATTGAACAAAAATATTATAGCCCCTTGCTGCAGCTAACCTTACTTCCACAGGCTACACACAGCAATATAAACAACAGCTGTGCATGCTCTCTTCACGCAGTTCTTGTATAATAATAATAATTTAATAATATAAGCAGGGTGCGATTTGTGAAAAAAAGCAGAGGGGTGGATGATTTTGAAAACTTTTTTCTCTCTCCATAGTAAGGCTTTAAAGTAACCTAATGTTAGTGTAATCTGTTAACAAAGCACATCCTAAACCCGTCTCTCCGCAAGTACCAGATAATGTGTGTCATGTCATGAAATGTTTTAATATGATGGAAACTGTAGGCTAATTAATGTGATCACAATTTAATAAAAACATTAGGCCGATTAATTATTTAATTTCCACGGTTATTCAAACAACGAATAAATTATATAAGAAAGTGAGCAAAGAACATTTACAGTATCAACGGAGCTTTCTGAAACTCCGAATCAGTTAAACCATTCCGTCGCAAAACGATTCACTGGTTTGAAGCGCTCCAATCGGATCGCGTATCGCGAATCATTTGATTCAGATCTGGACTTCGGTGCTGTTTGCGGGATGTTTTTATCCCCACCGGAGATAAAAATAATTCAGCAGAGGCAGGGATGTGTAGACCAGAGGGCGGGGAAATCCCCCCATCTCCCCCCCGGGCAAATCGCACCCTGATTATGAGTATACAAGCACACCGCTCCGCTGAGAACTCCACTTACCGGCAGCCGCAGATGTTATGAAGGCATCTGTAATGCGCTAAATTAAAGAACATGAAGGATCGTCCCGGATGAGGTCGTCAGGTGAAAGGTTAGATTGGGCAGGCCTTCACAAAATGGCGTTTAATTACAAAAAATAATAATAATAAAATTGCCTTGACAAAAGGGCACTTTGGGCATCAAGGGGAAAAGGGGCAGGTGCTCAAGCACCCACCACACCCCCCTCTGCACGTGCCTAACAGAGACATCCATAAGATGCGCGTGTTACAGTTTTTCACATTTGTTAAGACACTAAACCCCATTCTCTGAGCCAAAGCCTAAACCAATTTGTCAAAGGAATCACTTTTTCTGCAAAACCTTACAACAAAGTTCAGGCAGTTTAAACACT
This sequence comes from Sinocyclocheilus grahami, assembly GCF_001515645.1. Classification (NCBI taxonomy): domain Eukaryota; kingdom Metazoa; phylum Chordata; class Actinopteri; order Cypriniformes; family Cyprinidae; genus Sinocyclocheilus; species Sinocyclocheilus grahami. Next base: position 96,999 of record NW_015506491.1, on the reverse strand, counting down.
GTTTGCAGATCTCATGCACTCTTTTTGCAAAACTCTAAACACATTCTCACTCAGTAAAACACAATTTGCTCTGTGATGAACGTGATGCAAAACCCTAAACATAAGAAAGTAAAAGTTAAGCACAACTGCAACACAGCCATCATTGTTTACTGTCGTGTACTTGCTGTCTTGTCAAGACTGGATCTGCCAGAGGGCTTTTTGCCCGTTGCTTGACAAGGGACCAAATTGCCTGCAATGTGTGTGTATACACATACTGTATATATACACACACACACACACACAACCCGAATTCCGGAAATGTTGGGACGCTTTTTAAATTTGAATAAAATTAAAACTAAAAGAATTTCAAATCACATGAGCCAATATTTTATTCACAATAGAACATATAGAAAATAACAAATGTTTAAACTGAGACATTTTACAATTTTATGCAAAAAATTAGCTCATTTCAAATTTGATGCCTGCTACCGGTCTCAAAATAGTTGGGACGGGGGCATGTTTATCATGGTGCAGCATCTCCTCTTCTTTTCAAAACAGTTTGAAGACATCTGGACATCGATGTTATGAGTTTCTGGAGTTTTGGTGTTGGAATTTGATCCCATTCTTGCCTGATATAGGTTTCCAGCTGCTGAAGAGTTTGTGACGTATTTTTCGTTTAATGATGTTAATCATTAATGTTCTCTATAGGTGAAAGATCTGGACTGCAGGCAGGCCAATCCAGCACCCGGACTCTTCTACTACGAAGCCATGCTGTTGTAATAGCTGCAGTATGTGGTTTTGCATTGTCCTGCTGAAATACACAAGGCCTTCCCTGAAATAGACGTCATCCGGAGGGGAGCATATGTTGCTATAAAACCTTTATACACCTTTCAGCATTCATAGTGCCTTCTAAAGCATGCAAGCTACCCATACCGTATGCACTTATGCACCCCATACCATCAGAGATGCTGGCTTTTGAACTGAACGCTGATAACACGCTGGAAGGTCTCCCTCCTCTTTAGCCCGGAGGACACGGCGTCCGTGATTTCCAACAAGAATGACACATTTGGACTCGTCTGACCATAGAACACTTTTCCACTTTGAAACAATTCATTTTAAATGAGCCTTGGCCCACAGGACTCGACAGCGCTTCTGGACCATGTTCACATGTGGCTTCCTTTTTGCATGATAGAGCTTTAGTTGGCATCGGCAGACGGCACGGTGGATTGTGTTTACCGACAGTGGTTTCTGGAAGTATTCCTGGGCCCATTTAGTAACGTCAATGACAGAATCATGCCGATGAGTGATGCAGTGTCGTCTGAGGCTCGAAAGATCACGGGCATCCAACAAAGATCTTCAGCCTTGTCCCTTACGCACAGAGATTTCTCCAGTTTCTCTGAATCTTTTGATGATGTTATGCACTGTAGATGATGAGGTTTGCAAAGCCTTTGCAATTTGACATTGAGGAACATTGTTTTTAAAGTATTCCACAATGTTTTTACGCACTTGTTCACAGATTGGAGAGCCTCTGCCCAGCTTTACTTCTGAGAGACTATGCCTCTCTAAGACATCCCTTTTATAGCTATTCATGTTACAGACCTGAAGTCAATTAACTTAATTAGTTGCTAGATGTTCTCCCAGCTGAATCTTTTCAAAATGTCTTGCTTTTTCAGCCCTTTGTGCCAACTTTATTGAGACCTGTAGCAGGCATCAAATTTGAAATGAGCTCATTTAGTGGATAAAAGTGTAACATTTCTCAGTTTAAATATTTATTATGTTCTCTATGCTCTATTGTGAATAAAATATTTGAAATTGATTTGAAAATATGATTTGAAAGTCTTTTAATTTTCATTTTTTTCAAATTTTAAAAAACGTCCCATCATTTCCGGAATTCGGGTTGTATATATACAGTATATATATTGTCACATCCTGACCAGTCTAGGGTTGGTAAGGCCGATGACAAGAATAAAATTAAAGACTATTTTTGCTCCTCCTCTCCTGTCCCAGCTCACAATGACCACAATAGAGGCTTGTTCACAAGCTGAAAAGTTTGTTTATTATATCATAAATCATTGATTAGAAGTGCATATCTTCAGAAGGGGATCCAGGCCAAAATAACAAACCAAAGTTAAACTAACTAGGGGTTTAGAAAAGTTTTAAATCCCCAAAAGAAATACAGAAGTCTCCCCTAACTCCCTAGCTGGCAAAAAACCAGGAGAATACAAAGTGCTCAAACATCACCCGAATCTGCTGCCTCAAATAAATTAACCATCCGCCACCCACCTGCATCTATATTTTTCTCTGATTCAGACATCCGCCCCGACCCACACCCAATCGTCACATTACAAAGATTCCAACTCTTAGTTTTTCATGATGAATATCAAGCCACACAAAATAATTGAGGATGTATTTTAAACTACTAAAAACAGCTACAAATCTTTTGTTCTTGTCATTCATAACTAGACCTTAACTTCTACAGTACAACAAAGTAGGACATAGCTATAAACATACCAATAAACACAGTTAAACCGGACAAAACATAACCATTTAGCCTACTAACCCATGGTAGAATCCCAAAAATCAAGAAAAACACAGAAAATCAAGAGAAACAACATTAGACAGGCAAATCTTGTGGTCTCACGGATCCAGTTGCTTTGCTCCTGGTGTGAGTTGGCACTGCGTGGAGGACAGAACCAAACCTTGTCGAAGCCATAAGAGGTAACGGTAACAATAACATAATACGCTGATTGTAGGCTGCTTTTAAATGAAACAAAAGTTCTTCTTTTGCCAGATTAGCCTACACTTTCTTAGTAGCATAAACACAGGCTTTACTCCCTTCAAACGTTAACTGGAACGTCTCCGTTTCTCTCACTGCAACTTCCTGAACAATTAATCAGAATGTATTTTATTACCCAGCCCGTGGATTATAATGCACAAAAATAATAAAATCAATCAGTTAATCATCTTAGAAATAGACACACATTGGTCCCTCATCGGGCTGACAATATCAACCTTTTTGCAGCACATTACAGGCTGAACTGCAGCTGGTACTGGTCATCCATCAATCGTTGGTATGTGATTCATGAAACATTCGTATGCCGTCAATCCCATCGTGTGAATGATTATACATTGATAAATGTGGCGGCTGAAAACAATCATCATCTGAATATTACGCCCCTAAAAACACCCCAGTTTAGAAGCCTTGCCCCTAGAGTTTACGACACGGAGGAACGAAACCCGGCCAAAAAGAGGACGTAATCTCATGAAAGAGAAATTGATTTGTTACTGCAGACAATTACATTAATTTATATGTATATTAAATACCAGTAAATAAAACAAACATTATATACACTACATACACAGGCTGAACTGCAGCTGGTACTGGTCATCCATCAATCGTTGGTATGTGATTCATGAAACATTCGTATGCCGTCAATCCCATCGTGTGAATGATTATACATTGATAAATGTGGCGGCTGAAAACAATCTTCATCTGAATATTACGCCCCTAAAAACACCCCAGTTTAGAAGCCTTGCCCCTAGAGTTTACGACACGGAGAAACGAAACCCGGCCAAAAAGAGGACGTAATCTCATGAAAGAGAAATTGATTTGTTACTGCAGACAATTACATTAATTTATATGTATATTAAATACCAGTAAATAAAACAAACATTATATACACTACATATAGGCTAGCCTATTTAGTTCCCCTCACTGCACAAAAAATCCCTTAAGTTTAACAGTATTCAGAACAGAACAAGGATGAAAAATATGTAGCTATATAATTACATTAAACTATAAAATAAAACACAAATTAGGCTATAGTGGCATTCATTATAAACAGCATATAAACATCAAGCTAAAATGAATTTATTTTAAGCCAAACTGAAACAGCATTAGTCTCACAAGCCAAGAATCCAAATGTTTCATTTTTGCCATAACATTTGGTTGCTCAACTATTATTCATTATGTAAACAAGGCTTTGTACTTCACTCGTGTTCCAAAATCTGTGTCAGACATCATCTTTCACAAGTGCAAAAATGTGTGTATGGGCGCTGCTCACTGATTTTACAGAGAACCTTTTACACTGAGCAGAGTAACTTATGTTTGGTTGACTGCATTTTTTGATGATGAATGGCTGAAATGTCAAGTTAGCAACACTAGAACTGATATGTTGTGTGTGTGGCGCCTACACGATCAGTTGGATTTAATAAAATTAAGATTCAAGGAAAACAAATAAAATGCATTAAAGTGTCTCAAACGAAAGTACCCTATACTTACTCACATAGATTTTTTCTTTTGTTCATCTGTTAATTATTTAAGAGAAATTTCATATAGCCCTATTTATTTTATTCCTTTTATATCTACCTGGTCTCATGGCATAAATGTACCTGGGGGTACTTTTTAGCGAGACGCAAAATACGTACCAAAAAGTACATATCACTGCAGTTTCCAAAATAAATGAACACTAGAGGCAGTAAAACTCCAACACCTTTTATTCCTTTTCACACTAATTTACAGAGTTTCGATTAATAAAGCGTAATTTTCACACAATTACTTGAATATCATGTTATGACTTCAAAACAATATTAATATGCTAGGCGATTTGAAAACTGATGCTTTTTAACACTCGCGTCGCACATATCCAGCTTCATATCTATGGGTTTTCATAGACGGTAGGGACAATTACATTAATTTATATGTATATTAAATACCAGTAAATAAAACAAACATTATATACACTACATACAGGCTAGCCTATTTAGTTCCCCTCACTGCACAAAAAATCCCTTAAGTTTAACAGTATTCAGAACAGAACAAGGATGAAAAATATGTAGCTATATAATTACATTAAACTATAAAATAAAACACAAATTAGGCTATAGTGGCATTCATTATAAACAGCATATAAACATCAAGCTAAAATGAATTTATTTTAAGCCAAACTGAAACAGCATTAGTCTCACAAGCCAAGAATCCAAATGTTTCATTTTTGCCATAACATTTGGTTGCTCAACTATTATTCATTATGTAAACAAGGCTTTGTACTTCACTCGTGTTCCAAAATCTGTGTCAGACATCATCTTTCACAAGTGCAAAAATGTGTGTATGGGCGCTGCTCACTGATTTTACAGAGAACCTTTTACACTGAGCAGAGTAACTTATGTTTGGTTGACTGCATTTTTTGATGATGAATGGCTGAAATGTCAAGTTAGCAACACTAGAACTGATATGTTGTGTGTGTGGCGCCTACACGATCAGTTGGATTTAATAAAATTAAGATTCAAGGAAAACAAATAAAATGCATTAAAGTGTCTCAAACGAAAGTACCCTATACTTACTCACATAGATTTTTTCTTTTGTTCATCTGTTAATTATTTAAGAGAAATTTCATATAGCCCTATTTATTTTATTCCTTTTATATCTACCTGGTCTCATGGCATAAATGTACCTGGGGGTACTTTTTAGCGAGACGCAAAATACGTACCAAAAAGTACATATCACTGCAGTTTCCAAAATAAATGAACACTAGAGGCAGTAAAACTCCAACACCTTTTATTCCTTTTCACACTAATTTACAGAGTTTCGATTAATAAAGCGTAATTTTCACACAATTACTTGAATATCATGTTATGACTTCAAAACAATATTAATATGCTAGGCGATTTGAAAACTGATGCTTTTTAACACTCGCGTCGCACATATCCAGCTTCATATCTATGGGTTTTCATAGACGGTAGGTTTGTTCGGTAGCTCACGGAGTACGGAGACGTACTTGAGAGGTGAAGAGCTCCCATGTAAGTAATGTACGGTTCGACAAATCAGTTCAAATCTGCATATAAGGAAATTGAAATGGCACGGTTGCATCAGCAAATTTGTTAACACTATCGGGTAGGTTTAGGGTTCGGTTTGGTTTAGGGCATATTTCCAACACGATGCAGCATTAACTTTTAGTGACAGTCCCCAGAAATTTGAATTCTGAACCTCCGAAATACATACTTGAAGAAACATAATAAAAACACAGCAATACGTACCTATATCAATGTAATAAAAACGTGCCAGGGTTGACGTATTGAACCCGTGTTTTAGCACCACTCAGTGGACATTTCTCTTTGAAACTGCGGCGAAACGTGCAGTAAGGTATGTAAAAACTGTGTTGCACAAAAAGTACACAGAGGTACGTATTTCTATGAGACCAGGTGTCACGATCTGTGCTGGGAGGAGCACGAAACGAGGAGACGTGGAGTACATAAACAGTCTTAACAATCCTTGGAAAGTTGGGAATTACACAACATCCAATGAGTAGAACTGACCAAGAAAGACTGAACAAACAGGAACTTAAATACAAGGGATAATTACTAAACACAGGTGTCAGGAATCATAATCAAACCAAACGAGGACAGGAACAGAAACGGGCAAAACACGACACAGAACAGTCCAGAATCCTGACACCAGGTTGTTTTATATAGTTGATTTCTGTTTTTCTCCGTTCACAGAAGTGCTGCAGGTGCATGATGCGACGATGTGTGAACCCTCAGGGCCTGTTTTTTATACTGCTATTTGCACATATAAAGCTAAAGCCCTGAAAGAAAAGAGAAAAATAAAAAAAAACTTGGTTGCAGGTCAGGAAAATAATCTAAATACACAAAATGCTGTAATTATACAATTCTCTGCAATTCTCTATGCTGCATGCAAATTAATTCAACAACTCAAAAACGTGCCTACACAAGCTGTGACCTGACGTAAGATTTGATCATAGCCACCGCTCGCGTCTACACTGATAAATTCCATGTTTTGTGTAGAAATGACCATACGCCCAATTTTCTGTCATACATTTGTTTCGTAAATGAGACTCAGTAAACCAGAGCTTTAATTGTGTTAATTAATGAGACATTAATATGTTTTTAAGATGCTAAAAAAACACAAATGTCAGGGCATGTCAAAACTTCTCCAGGGCCGCAAAACCTCCTCAGACCCCAGAGGGTTAGTGCATTGATGGGGTACATACAGAAAACATTGAAAGGCATGGGCAAACTTCATAAGGGAAATGTGGAGGTTGCGTGCAAGACTCGGAAAGGTCAGAAAAGACTCAAATCTCAAAATATAGACTTGTTGGTTAAGCAAGAGACACCGATGGGATACTCGGAATGCTTTTGCGTGACATCAGTCAGTTCTATCACTGACTTTTATTCATTTATTTATTTTTATTCATGTATCTAACCCTAACAAAGTGTTAACTTGGTTATACAAAATGTTCATGTTTTTTAATACCTTTTGACATTTACTGAATCACTGATTTCACTGATTCACTTTTCTCACTGATTCACACACACACACACATACTGTCTTTATGAGGATTTATTATATACGTTTATTCTGACATGTTACTTCACTGACAGAAGTTTAGCTGCAGTATTAATGTCATGAAGAGAACAGAAGAGATTTATTATTGGGAGATGTAAGGGTCTGTAGATGTGGCGGAGCCAAAGTGGTGTTCAGGGTGGCACTGGACACCCCTTTCTATAATTAGCATGAAATAGCCTAAACATTGATTGAACATCCGATCCATGTTGAAAGATACACTAAAACTTACTGAATGTATAGTGCCTCATGTAATCACTCAGCAGAAAATCCTCCAGTGTCCATAAACTAGCGAGAAAATGTAAAATCGAGAGAATTCTGCACAACATTTTTTTTATTATATATAAATTTCATTTCTAGGCAAGGCAAGTTTATTTATAAAGCACATTTCATACATAATGGTAATTCAAAGTGCGTTACATAAAAGGAAGTAAAATAGTCATAAAAATAATCACAACAATAAAACAAGGAATTTAAAAACTTTTAAAATGAATTTAAAACAGTTAAGAATTGAAAATGATTATACATAAAATACAGTGCAATCAGTTCGGATGTAGCACAGTGCTCATCAATAAATGCACAGCTAAGCAGATGAGTTTTGAGTCTGTATTTCAATGTGGCTGATGTTTTAGCACATCTGATCTCTTCTGAAAGCTGGTTTCAACTGCGGTCAACAAAATAGTTAAAAGCGGACTCCCCTTGTTTTGTGTGAACCCTTGGTATTTCTAACTGACTTGATCCTAATGATCTGAGTGGTTTATAATAAGTGAGCATATCATCTCGGGTTACGACTGTAACCCTTGTACCCCGAGAAAGGGAACTCACACTGCGTCGGTAACAACACTTTGGGGAATCCCCTCAGCGTAGCGCATCTGAAGCATGAATGAAACTATTCCAATCCTGATTGGAGTTGCGTCATGACGTAACATGTGATGGCATACACGGAAGCTACAAAGGGACGCCGGCACACAACAGAGTCAGCTTTTGCAAAGAAGCAAGCCGCTCCCAGGTATGGAGAGGTGTGGCAAAGAGACGCAGTGTCTCGTTCCCTTTCTCAGGGAACAAGGGTTAGAGTCATAACCCGAAACATTCCCCCTCGAGGGAACTCACACTGCATCGGTAACGACACTTTGGGGAACGGATACCCCCTATGCCACACCGAAACATGCCTGTCCTAGTGTGAAGCTGAACCAGGCACAGCCTAGGACGAGAGCACTTGTGCACCCGACGTGGAGGGAAGGTTCAGCCTATAAAACCTAATGAAAGTATGCGGGGTGGACCACCCAGCCGCATCGCAGATCTCCTGCAACGGGACTCCTGACAGGAGGGCCCTAGAGGACGCCATGCCTCTAATAGAGTGGGCCCTCAAGGCCACAGGTGAAGGCAAACTGCGCACCTGATAGGCCAAGGCAATAGCCTGAATAATCCAATTACTAATTGTCTGCCTGGAAGCAGGAAGTCCCTTCTTGGGTGATCCAAAGCACACCAACAACTGTTCTGACCTCCTCCAATGAGAGGACTTCTGAATAAAGATGTTCAATGCTCTGACAGGGCAGAGCAGATTAAGCCTCTCTTCTTTCGCCGTCACATGAGGCGGAGGATGGAAGGCCTGAAGAACCACCGGCCGTGCCACATTAGATGGCACTTTGGGCACATAGCCAGGCCTAGGGTGTAAAATGGCCTTAACTCCTCCAGGGGCAAACTCCAGGCAAGTCGGTGAGATAGCCAAGGCCTGGAGATCCCCCACTCTCTTGAGCGAAGTAATTGCTAGGAGAAAGACCATCTTAAAAGTCAGGTTCATTGCCGTAGCCGACTCGAGAGGTTCGAAGGGGGCAAGTGACAGCCCTTCAAGAACCACAGCCAGATCCCAAGTTGGGACTCTGGAACGAATCACAGGCCTCATCCTCCATGCACCACAGAGGAAACGCACGACCAGCTCGTGCCTTCCCAGAGGCCCAAAACCTAAAGGAGCGTGGAAAGCCGCAATGGCAGCCACGTACACCTTTAGTGTGGACGGGGTAAGACCAGCAGAGAAGCGATCTTGGAGGAACTCCAGCACTGAAGCCACTGGGCAGTTAACTGGGTCCAACCCACGCTCTCTACATCACGTGGAAAACACATTCCACTTTAGGCTGTACAATCTCTTGTGGAGAGTGCCCTGGAACTGAGAATGGTCTCGATCACTCCAGCCGACAAGCCAGCCTCCAGGTACTGAGCCCCCTCAGGGACCAGACCCACAGTTTCCACAGCTCTGACCGAGGGTGAAATATCGTGCCCCCTGCCTAAGACAGCAGGTCCCTCTTCAGAGGGATCTGCCACGGCTGGCCTGCCAGGAGTGACAAAATGTCTGAGAACCATACCCGGGCCGGCCAGAACGGGGCTACCAGCAATAGACTAACCCCTTCTTTCTGGACCCTCTCTAGAACTCCCGGGAGCAGAGCCATCGGGAGAAAAGCATACAGGCATAGCCTCGGCCACGTCTGTACCATGGCGTCCAACCTCAGCAGTGCTGGATGCGTGAGAGAAAACCACAGTGGACAGTGGGTCGTCACTCGAGACGTGAACAAATCCACTTCCACTGGGCCGAACCTCTTGCATATCGACTTTACCACCTCGGGGTGAAGTCTCCATTCTCCGGGCCTCAACCCCTGCCTCGACAGGACATCTGCTTCCTGATTCTGGACCCCAGGGACATACATCGCTCTGAGAGATGGCAGTTTCCCCTTGGACCACAGGAGGATCTGATGCGCCAGTCTGCACAGAGGGCACAACCTCAGACCCCCCCGATGGTTCAAATACGAGACCACCGACATATTGTCTGCTCGTATTAGGACATGGCTCTGAGGAGCTTTCTCCCAGATCTCAGCGGTCACCTTGTAGAACGCTACCATTTTCAGCCAATTTATGTGCCATGAGGAATGCTGGGCCTGCCACAGACCTCTTGCAAAGCGGCCGTCCATGACTTCGCCCCAACTCATAAGGGATGAGTGTTAACATTTTCTATGAAGCCCGTATTTATACTACTACTACTACTACTACTACTATTACTAATAATAATAACAATAATAAAAAAATTATCTCAAACAGCCATAAAATCAGATATCAGATCAGATGAATGTGTAATATTACATATTTGCTTTGAACTATTTTTATTGTAATATCAGTTTGATTATTTTGATGGTACCCTTTAAACAGCTGTTGATAAGTGACTCTGCAACTACATATCAACTAGCACTCATTAGAGTATTAGTATGTCTGCAACTGTAAATATTTGCTAACACTTTATTTTGATGATCAACCAACAGATAAACTGACTATAAGTGTCTTTGCAAGTACGTCAACTTATTCTACCATACTAGATTCTACCATTCTTGAGCATACTAATACTCTAATGAGAGTGAGTTGGCATGTAGTTGCAAAGTTGCTTATAGTCGACTGATTAAGGGGACCATCAAAATAAAATTTAACCATATAAAACATTGCATTTTTTTCAGTTGGAGTATAAAGCTCACATCAATTAATTAACATTAGCTCCACAGGAAACACTCAAATAACACTCAACATCTAGCCACTCACAAGCTGTAGTAAGATACTGTGCAGATCTTAAATAAACAATGTCAAGATATGATACAGTCCATTATTCTGTAAATTAAGTAGATTTAATATGGTGTTCATTGTGTTATAAATAATCATACTCTTAAATTTATAACCACAAATATGTAAGTATTATGATGTATTATAACTGTTGTTATGATTATTCATGAGTTGATATAACATATTATAAGTTTTTTTATAATGCATTATGCATTCATTATAATGCCTTAAGAATACCCTTATAATGTATTATAAATACGGGCTTCATAGGAAGTGTTACCGGATGAGTCTGTCGAAACGACTTTTCGGCGACATGACACTCCCAGTACTGGGCCTTGGGACAGAAACCAAGGATTCTTCCATATGGACAGGACACGAAGGCATCGGCGCGTGACCCGGATCATACGGAACGGATTCCCTCTTGAGGAAAACCCCTTGGTTTTCAACCACCACTGTAAGGGTCTCATGTACAGAAGGCCAAAAGGTATTATGTTGGATGCAGCTGCCATGAGACCCAGCAGCCTTTGGAACTGCTTTACAGTGATATCGTGGCCTAGCCTTATCCTGGAAACCATCGCCAGGATGGACTCGATACGAGTGGAAGACAATTGTGCCCACATCGCTGTCGAGTCCCATACCACCCCCAGGAACGTGGTTCTCTGGGTGGGCGACAACACGCTCTTTTTCGTGTTGAGTCTCAACCTCAAGCTCTGGATGTGGCCAAGGACGACAGCGAACCTCAGGAACTTCCTGTGAGAAGGAATGATGGAAACATGGAAGTATGCGTCCTTTAGATCTATCGTGAGAAACCAGTCCTCGGATCTGATCTGACTCACAATGGTGGGAATAGTGAGCATCTTGAACCTGAATCTCCTCAGAGAATGATTCAATTGCCACAAATCTAAAATTGGACGCAACCCCCCATCCTTCTTGGGAACTATGAAGTACCGGCTGTAGAACCCGGACTCCCTGTCTGGCGGAGGTACACATTCTATGGCCTCCTTTACCAACAGGGAGTGAACTTCCTGTTCCATCACCCGACCCTGCTCGGGGTGCACCACAGTCCAGACCATCCCACTGAACTTCGGGGGGCGGTAACCGAACTGCAGTCTGTACCCCCTTTCTACTGTACGCAGGACCCATGGAGAAATATTCAGAAGGCATCGCCATTCACTGATATAATCTACTAAGGGAATCAGCCTCTGAAGGCTGACCTCGGGTGCTCTTCGAGTATCGTTTACGATCCCCTTAAGCGGAATACCGGCAGGAAAACATCAAAAATGATTTTCTGTGTGCGAACGCTATTGCTGCCAGGCCACAAGCCTTTGGGGTGGACATTGCAGCGTGCTTTCGCCGGAAATTGATATGGCCCGAAGCGTACTGAACGGTGGGATTCCAACATTGATTTCCTGAGGGTTCCGAGGTGGAAACGACCTCGATTGCTCCATCCCGGGAGGGCAACCCTCAGAGGCCCTGTGAAAGCTAGGACCTCTATCCTGAAGCTTTTCTCGCCTTAAGGACGGTCCGCAAATCGACCTTCGGCTCAGCAGGCTTCGGGCAAGAGTGTCGCCTCTGTTGCCAAGATCCCTGAGGAGGGGCTCTAGAAGCGACACTCTCCTTTTGTACCTGCTGGTACGAGGAGCTTGGTGACAGCTGGGGTTGCCCACTCGAAGCAGCTTTCTTAGATTTAGAGCGGCGAGGGAGGTACTGCTTAAAAGCCGCAGACTGCTTTTTCGCCTCCTGAAACCTGTCGATGACCATATTGACTGCGTCGCCAAACAGGCCAGAAGGCGATATCGGGGCATCTAGGAGGAAGGCCCTGTCCCTTTCCTTTATCCCAGGTAAGTTTAGCCACAGATGTCTCTCCGTGGCTACCATAGCTGCCATGGAGCGGCCGATGGCATGGGCCGTCTCCTTGGTAACACAGAGAAACAAATCTGTGACTCTACGCAGCTCTGCTAAATCATCCGGAGTTGGTCCCTCACCCTCATCTAAATCTTTTAAAATAACAGCCTGGTATGCCTGCATAAGCGCTATTGTATGCAGGCATGCACCAGCGCGACCTGCCGCCATATAAGCCCTGCCCGCCAATAATGATGTATCACGACAAGGTTTGGTGTGCAGTACCGGGGCTTTGAGGAACGAAGCAACGTCAGGGGAGAGGTAGCTGGCTAAAGCCTCTTCCACCCGAGGCATCATCCCATAACCGTACTCACGTGCTCCTAAAATGTTATTATAATCTAACAGGAGGCTTAGACGGTCGTGCGGTTTATTTCATGACTTAAACAACTCATTGTCAACACATTGAGTCAACGCATCAACAAGCTCCTCATTTGCGTGTGAATACAGTGGCGAGCTATCTGCACTTTCACCCGCCTCGATGCTGAGCAAGTCTAATTCCTCAGAATCAGACAGCTCCAACATCGGGTTCTCCTCCCGTGTGGAAGAAGCCGTGGAGTGGGCTTCCGTACAGGGAGTGAGAACATCGTAACTGTCAGACAAGGACTGCGAATGTGCCGCAGCAGTCTCGAGCCCTCCTGACAGATCCATCTGCGAGCCCTACAATCTTAAGCTGCTGCGCTGCCTCGGCGGACATGGGACCCGAACCGCGGGGCGTGCAAGCTTGGCCAGCCTCATCAAACACAGCCAGGCAGGAGCTCCCAAACATCTAACTCACAGCTAATGTGTGTCCCCACCTGTTAAAAACCTCGGGCAGGGATGCACACACTGCTTAAACTGTCCACTCGCCATGATAATATATATATTGCTTGTGACAAACAACACCAAATAAGACACACAATGACACAGAGAGCTTGCTGAAGAGCAAAAAGCTGACTGTTGTGTGTCGGCATCCCTTTGTAGCTTCCGTGTATGCCGTCACATGTTACGTCATGACGTAATACCAATCAGGATTAGAATAGTTTCATTCATGCTTCAGATGCGCTACGCTGAGGGGATTCCCCAAAGTGTCGTTACCGACGCAGTGTGAGTTCCCTCGAGGGGGAACTGCAATAAATTTAGGTCCTAGATTATTTATTTCTAAATAAATCTCCCACCTTACTCAAACGTTTTCATGCCGAAATTTTAAATCCAGCATCATGTGTCCCTGGTGTTAAGTTAGTTACTCCAAATAGGGGTATCAATTGTTACTTTTAACCTTAACAGTAGGGCTCCCTGTATAGTTTCGATTAGACAAATTGAGAAAAAATAACATGTACTTAATCGCAAGCTTGTTAATTATTCCTAAATAATTCTCACTCCAAGCTGAACTCAAAAGTTGGAAGCCCTGTTTGAAGTAAGTTGAAGTTTTAGGTTACTGAACAACATTTACCAAATTCATTGTAGCCTATATGTTAATGTTTGATCTTTTGCTCTAACCACTGGTTAATGAGATGAAATAAGAGAATGATAGAAATAAGAGAAATAAGTTCCAATAGACTAACATTTGAAGTTACGGTATGTTTAACTAATGTGGAGTAATGTGAAGTAATCAGTAATCATATGATTTTTTTTCATGCCAGGTTGGATTTATACACTGATTTTCTGTTATGGTCTATGGACCCCCTTGATTAGCCATTGCCACCCCATGTATAAAACTCTAGCTCCGCCATTGGTCTGTAGTACTTACCATTGGAAAGAGCGTAATGGCTAATTTGGATCATGTGAGACACCTCAGCCAGTCACATACAATGGGCTCTGGTCTCCATCCCTGCATACTGCCAAAGGAGACTTTGGAGACTATAACATCTCGCTGTTACTGATTTATCATGGGCATAATCTCTTTAAAATCTATTCTGTATATACAGTTTCACTGATCCATAAACCCTAAACCCAGGATAGAGCAGCTGAGTGAATGTGGTCTGGACTGTGTGGATGAGGCTCATTGTGTCAGAGACGCTGTAGAAGGACAGAGTTCCTGCACTGTGATCCACAAACACTCCTATTCTCCTGCTGAAGGACTTCACAGGGAGATCAGTCTGCATGTTATTATGCCAGAATGTGCATCTGGAGGAACAGCAGGACAAACTCCAGGACTCATCTTTACCTCCAAACCAAGACTGATTACCCCATCCCTTCCTGCTGATGCTCTTATATGACACTGATATACACACACGTCCACTCCACTCAATCTCCCAGTAACAGCGTCCACACACACTCTCTCTACACAACACTTGCTCCCAATAATCAAATCTGTCTGGATGATCAGGATACACCTGATACTCTTCCACACATGTTACCTCTCTGTTCACCTCAGACAAAATGAGACGCTTGTTTGCTGTGTTTGGATCCAGTGTGAGAAAACAGGCATCTGAACACAAGAACAGAGACATTTAGAACACAACAACAATCACTACAGCTGTGTGTGTGTGTACTTCTTTAACCAAATGTCCCCACAAAGGCAGTAAATTATGAAAGTTTTGACATTGTGAGGCCATTTTGTTGGGCTCCACAAGGATAAATCAGTTTATAAGTCATACTAAATGATGGTTTTGTTGTTGTTAATGAAAATGTAAATGTACTGTAAACATGCAGAAAGTTTTCTGTGATGGTTATGTTTAGGGTTGGTGTTTGGGTAGGAAATAAAAATGATGATTAGTTCAGTATAAAAACCATTACACCTATGGAAAGTCACCGTAACTACATTAAAAAAGTTTGACTGTGTGTGAGTGTGTAGACGCACATTTCTGTAGTCCTGTTATAATCCTGGACTCTCCTCCATGATCCACACTATGAAACACAGGGTCAAATTCAGTCAGTAAACACACACATACATCAGTGCTTTAAACATTCTAGTAAAGTGCTAGAATATGCTAGAATAACACTTGCAGCAGGCTTGCCAACTTGCACAGACAACAAGACAACACAAAATAAATCACTAAATCTGCTCACATGATTTTCCAAATGGTCTTGTATAACTTGTCATTTAAAGGAGTCATATGATCCTTATTTTGTGCATTGGGTGTAATAGAGTATGTTATCATGCTTTAATGTTTAAAACACATTATTTTTCACATACTGTACATTATTGTAGCTCCTCTATGCCCAGTCCTCCTGAAATGTGCAGTGTGCTCTGATTGGCCAGCTGATCCAGTTGTGATTGGCTGAACATCTGAGGGATGTGTAACATGTAGTGCATCTATGTTTGATGTATTTATGCTGGCAGTTATAAGTGGATAACAGAGGATACTATGTTTGTAAATGTTTGTAAACGATCGTAAGCGCAAGATTGTCCTAGCAAAGTTGGAATCGCCCCATTTTTTAGAAACCGCATTTATGCACAGCCAGCTATACTCTTCCAAGTTCAGGAAACTGTCCTACATAAAATGCGCTGCACAAACTCAAACATTTGGGTTGTACTGTTCTGGAACAGTGTTGTAAATAAATCTTAACCACTGACTCCTAATTGCATCCACTTTCAGAATTGTGATTTTGAAAAAGTGATTTTGCTTTTGCATAGAAACACACCGCTTCTTCTCAACATGGCGGCACCAACACTACTGTGATACCTGAAATTCGCCTTCTTTCTTTGCAAATACATTTGGGCGGCATTATTCAAATATTTTTGCATAGTGACGTAGATATGTGAGGGAGAATTCAATTGAGGGGTTTTCGGCAGGTCTCGGTCAAAAATGCTTTTGTGGGAGACTGAGCTTTGTAACTTTGCAGATCTTATACATGGGCAAACAGTTACATACCACACCAAAGAGAAAAAAGAAAATGCATCATATGACCCCTTTAACATAGAAACTGAACTGGTCTAAAGTACAGGGATTCTGCACCAATATTTAATTCCTGCACTTTGCAAGAGCTTGAAGAAACACTAGCGGTGAGATGCGAAATGAACACCTGCTTCAAATGTGTCAAATGCAGGTAAATGTTCAATAAAAATGAGTACGAAACACACACATCCAGCTTTTTTGTCTTCATGAAACCGTTTGTATGTGTGTCTGTAAGGAGTGGGGGAAAAAGAAGAAAAATCATGGTAGTCGGCTCTTGAGGGAACTGACGGCCCTCATTGTAAACGATTCACTTTGAGGTTGCTCTGTTTACGCTTGGCTCTCTTTTCCCATAATAAGAGACTATATATGAATAGTATACTACTATTATTTTTTATTACCTGTAACTTCATTCATTATTTTCTCTTCATATATAAATGTAAATGTCACAATTCCAGCCTTACAAAGCAATGATGCCAATCATCCCTTTGTGCCACCTGGTGGGGATTTTGCAAACAAATTTCATGCGACTGGGTACACGTGGTGGCATTTTGGTTGACTACCTACTGTGAGCGCGCACACACACACACACACACACACACACACACACACACACAGACACTGAGAAGTTCAAACAATAAAATCTAAAAACTCCTCCAGCTCAACATACTTGAGTTTGTCCAGTGAGCAGTTTGGATCCTCCAGTTTTTCAGAGAGCAGCTTGACTCCTGAATCTCCTGGGTGATTGTAGCTCAGATCCAGCTCTCTCAGGTGTGAGGGGTTTGAACTCAGAGCTGAAGACACATAACCACAGCCTTCCTCTGTCACCATACAGCCAGACAACCTACAAACACAACAACAGTTAGTTTGGCCGTGAGACATCACTATGTCTGTTTTATGCATGAGGTTAGATTACAGCGGAGAACTCAAATCTCATGAAAGAGCTTCCACGCTGTCAGTTCACCTCTGTTAACATGACCATAACAGTATTTAATATGTAACAAAATGTGGAGCATGCATGAGAGAGCAGTTTCTGTTCTGAATGCCGCGATGAGTTTAACTACACTCCTTGCACCAATCATAGTTCATAGCTCATAAGTGACTCTGCCTTTATTCTTTCTATTTTAAACATATTTTAACTATTTCCCCACCACTGATGAGATATCTTGTCAATTAAGAGACAACGCTTCCCCGACGAGTTAGAACACTCATGTTTTGACCATTTTAAATCTGCTCGGGACGAAGTAGTCAGTGAGGGAGATGCCTTTACAGACACAGGAACTTCTAGTTGTGTCGTGGATAGAGCGATAACCCATCGATCTGGATATGCATGTATGTGTGTGCATGATCTATATACAGTGGGGAAAAAAAAGTATTTAGTCAGCCACCAATTGTGCAAGTTCTCCCACTTAAAAAGATGAGAGAGGCCTGTAATTTTCATCATAGGTATACCTCAACTATGAGAGACAAATATATATATATATATATATATATATATATGTGTGTGTGTGTGTGTGTGTGTTTGTTTGTCCTGTTTATTGAATGCTATTTAAATTATTCATATAATGAT
Source organism: Sinocyclocheilus grahami (assembly GCF_001515645.1). Taxonomy (NCBI): domain Eukaryota; kingdom Metazoa; phylum Chordata; class Actinopteri; order Cypriniformes; family Cyprinidae; genus Sinocyclocheilus; species Sinocyclocheilus grahami. Next base: position 78,776 of record NW_015506491.1, on the reverse strand, counting down.
TTACAGGTGAAATAATATGACATCTGGATGTATTTTGCTTGAAAATGCACTACTTTGATAAAAAAAATTTTTTATTTTTCTCAGTTTTTTGTCCAAAATGTTGTATTTGTGATGAAACCTATATGTATTCAAGTGGTGATAAAACATGAACATAGAATAAAAAAAGTTTTTTTTAGTTTTTTTTAAGCAGAGGCTCGGTTCTTTATTTTGATATATAATATGTTCATATTTTCATAGCAGAAAATATTCTGAGGGCCGTCAAATTTAGATGAAAATCATCACAAATGCTGGCGGTGGCTGGTAACTTTTTTTTTTTTTTTTAAACGCTAGCGGGGAAAGAGTTAATATTAATTTGTCTGTATAATGAGTGTGTTGTAGGTCTGTGTTTTATTGGTTGTTTTCTCCCCTCTTCCCACCCTCTACACTCCCACTTTCCCACAGCTTTACACGCCCATTTCTGGAGTCTTTTTCAGATCTAAGATGTGAAAGACCAGTGCTGAAACAGGTGGGTTCATGACACTTTAAGCCATTTTTAATTTCTCTCACCATGTCATGTTCCTTCTGGATCATTCTATAGAAACCTCCATTCTTCTGCCTCCAGGGTTTACATAAAGCTTATACTTAAAACAGACTGTATAGTCACAAGTGAGTTACGTATTTGTATTATATGTAATGTTATTTGAGCATTTATTAGGTATTATTTAGTTTTAAACAATTATATGAAATTCCAAGTATCATAAAACTGATTGTCATGTCTGAAGACCCAAGGGCATATTTTGAATTTAAAAATGATGTTATACCTCATGTTAAAAATGGCACCATCACATGTATGCTGTACATAATATAAAAAAACTACAATGACACTCAAACATGATCAATATGACGGAAATGGCTTTTTACGGGTGTTACTGCTTAAACAACTCTTACATACGACTTCCTGTAGATCCATCAAGAAAGAAAACAGCTGCTGTATCCCAATTCTCCTCCTTACACTACACTCTAAAACAGTGGTTTTCAAACCTGTTCTGGAGCATGCTCAGCAACGCACATTTTGTATGTCTCCCTTATCTAACACACTCACTTTAAGCTTTGCGGTCTCTACTAATGAGCTGTTGAGTTGAATCAGGTGTGTTAGATAAGGGAGACATACAAAATGTGCGGTGCTGAGCATGCTCCAGAACAGGTTTGAAAACCACTGACCTAAAATTGTTCTCTTTTCGTAAAGAAAAACTAGATACATTTAAGGAGGAGACAAACTTTGGTACAAACTATTGTACAATGTCTCAAAATTGTGATCTGTTGCATGATTACGTGTCACTGTAAACCAGACTGTCAGTCATCTTTTTATAGTCACCATTTTATAAACATTCCACATTTACTCAGTTGATTTAACACATTTCTCCAAACTCAGGTTACTGGTCTCAAAACAGTTTACAAGAACACTTTATAATAGTCCTAAACAGATTTTAAGTTTTCATTCATTTCCTACAAATTTCAAATCATGCAAATAATTTTCTCAAAACACTGTGAATAAAACTCTTAAATGTTTTCAGAATAGTTAATACAAACAATACTTTAAGATATCTGAAAAAGCAATTATACGAAATTACAGAAATTACTTTTATTTAGCAAGGATGCTTTAAACTGATGATAAAGACATTTATAATGTTACAAAAGATTCTATTTCAGATGAATGCTGTTCTTCTGAACTTTCTATTCATCCAAGAAACCTGAAAAAACCTACTCAGCTGTTTTCAACATCATAATAATAATACATGTTTTTTGAGCAGCAAATCAATATATTACAATGATTTCTGAAGGAAATGTGACTGGAGTAATGATGCTAAAATGCTCAAAAAAATTCAGCTTTGAAATCTCAGGAATAAATTAAATTTTAAAATATATTTAGTTTTTGCTGTACTTTGAATCAAATAAATGCAGGCTTGGTGAGCAGAAGAGACTTCTTTATAAAAACATTAAAAATCTTACTGTTCAACTTTTGACTAGCCGTGTATATGATTCAGATGATGGGATTAAGAGTTATATTTGTATGGGTACTAGCTCATGTGAGAGTAAAACGAGATAGGAGTGCAAATAAATATACATAGTAAAGAGATGTAGAAAAAATGTGAAATATAGGAAGACTGAATCACAGAGTATAATTAAACAACAAATGAGGAGCAGAACCAATAGGAGGAGGATAGAACTAGTAGGTGGATTTATGGCATTCAAAGAAACATATAGTTAAGGTAGAGGGACAAGAATAAATAGAAGAGAAGAGACCTTAATCTTTAGATTTAGTCATTGATTGTGATGCTGCTGCTCTTGATTCAGAATAACCTCTAGACTTTAATGAATTGTTAATTTAGGGGGTTGTGGAGGGAGACCTCGTTCTACTGCAAAGGTTGTGGCGTCCCCTTACATCCTGAGAAATGTTACTCTGTGTACCACTCAAAAGCTAATTACAGTGCCTAAATTTAATTTATTTTACATTTATTTTTTATTATTCTTGAAGGTTGTATATATGAAGGAAACGACATCTGAATGTATTCTGCTTGAAAATGCACTCCTTTAATAAAAAAGTTTTTTTTTTCTCTCAGCCTTTTGTCTAGAATGTTGGTGATAAAATAAGAACAAATGAAGATAAAATAAAATGTTTGTTTGTTTTTAAAACAGAGGCCCAGTTCTTTATTTTGATATATAGTGTTTTCATATAATTACAGAAAATATTCTGTGGGTCATCAAATTTTAGCGAAAATCGTCAAAAACCCTGGGGGGGGGGGATGGCAATTTAAAAAAAAAAAACGTTGGTGGGGAAAGAGTTAATAGTACACTGCACAGAATAAGTGTGACAACTATTCAGTGAAATAGCAATAACTGAAAGTTAACAGTAAAGGAATAACTGTTTCAGGCCATTTTACCGTTATAATCTTGATGCAATCCACTTAAAAAAAATAATAATAATAACATCCCTGCAATGTTGTTTTTTTTGTCATCTGCTCCGGCATTCCACTTAGAACAGATTATACATTTTTTGACAATTTGTAACGGTCATTTATTGTAATAGATTTTGTTAGTTGTTTTATGGAAAACCATTTACCTCAGTGTCTCCAGCTGACAGTTTGGGCTCTTCAGTCCATCAGAAAGCAGCTTCACTCCTGAATCCTGCAGGTCATTGTTACTCAGGTCCAGCTCTCTCAGGACAGAGTTTGAGGATTGTAAAACTGATGACAAACTGTCACAAGAGTGAGCAGTGAGATTACATAAGGACAATCTGAACAAGAAAAAACACAAAGTAAATGGATACAGATTAAATCTTAGTATAATTTTTAGCAACAAATAAAAACCCAGTGAAGTATCTGAACTCAAACCTCAGTGTCTCCAGCTGACAGTTTGGACTCCTCAGTCCATCAGAAAGCAGCTTCACTCCTGAATCCTGCAGGTCATTGTTACTCAGATCCAGCTCTCTCAGGACAGAGTTTGATGACTGAAGAGCTGAAGACAAACTCTCACAAGACTGAGCAGTGAGATTACACCCACATAGCCTGTGTATAGAATAAAATAAACAGCAAAATTTATGTGTTTATCAGGTTTACTCTTCAGTGCACCACAGCAAAATTGCTGTTGTTAAATTAACACTGTGTTCATGTGTCCACACTACAGAGTGCTAAAAGTAACACGGCAGCCGTGTTGCAGTTAATGAAATTCTGTCATGACAACTCTCGTAGTGTTTAGCATGCTAATATACATGACAATATTAATGTGTTTGGACTTGCTGGAATAGATCTGCTATGCTGCTACTGCCAATACATCCACAAACATGCTGCTGTGAGCATGAAAAAAATACTGCTACTGCACATTTAGATTACCAGTGTGGTCTGCAATTTTCTTCCAGTACAACTGAATTTTGTGACAAGACCAGATACAATGAATATAATTACCAAGTGATGTTTTGCATTAAGCGCAATAAGGGGAAAGTTTTGGGTTCATCTTATTATGGTTTATTAATAAGGGTGAATGGTATATTAATAAACCATATAATTCATAATAATGAGCCTTTAATTGTTTATAGCCTATTATCACATTCGTTGGCAGGATACAAAGCACACAACGAAGGTTTATTCCAAATACACAGTTTTTAATAATAATACTCAGGAGAACAAACAGAAAATCCAAACAGGTAAGGCTAGGCAATCCAACGAAGTGTAAATCAATGCAACAGAGACAAAAGTAATAACATTAATAACCAGCAACTCAGAGAACTAAAGGAATGGAATTTATACAAACGGAAGAGAGGAACTAATGACTAAATTAACTAGACACAGGTGAACTAACTAAGGCAATTAAGGGGAAACAGAAACTAGGTCAATGAACACAACAGGCAACCAAAGTAAAAACAGGTTGATGATGTGTGCAAAAATGAAAAGGGTAAGGAGACTGCGGTGAGATGGTGACAAGGGATGGCAAATGGGCTGGCAGATAATTCTGTTGGAGGTTCAGGAGGAGGACGGACCACCAGGAGGTGGACGACAGACAGAGCCCAGGGTGGAGATGAAGGAGGGAGGAGCCCATAATGGAATCAGGAGGAACCACGGCGGATCGGATGGAGGGAGGAGCCAGGGTGGCGAAGATCGAGGGAAGAGCCAGGGAGAAGACAAGAGGGAATTGGAGCAGGAGGAGCCAGGCAGGACTCAGGCCGCAGCCATGAAGGCAACCCACAGTGAAGCCGACGGAGGGAGGAACCATTGTGGAGGAAGGGCTGACAACTCCAGGGGGTCGACCGACGGCGGCGGAGCAGGTGGTGGTGGATCCCGAGGTGGAGAGCCAATGAGCCAGGGAGGATCTGGAGGGCCAAGGCGGAGCCGGAGCGACAGAGGACCAAGGTGGAGCCGGAGGGAAGGAGGAGCCTGACAGAGCCGGGCACACCCGGAGGAGTGGAGTACTGAGGCGGCGAATAGTCGAATACTGACCAAGGTGGAGCCGGAAGGACGAGGGAGCTGGTGAACTGTCATGCCACGGTGGAGATGAGGGAGCTAGGAGCCATGCTGGAGCCACTGGGTCGATGGGCCGAGGCGGACTCCAGGACTCAGAGGCTGGAGGCGGAGACAAGGAATCCACCGCACAGATGGTGGGCTGAGGGTGAGCTGAGGGGCTGACAGGAGACAGCAGTGGCGGAGCTGTAGCAGCAGGGAAGACAGGAGGAGGCAGGAGAGTGAGGGTAGGTGGGAATTTGTGAGCATCAGGGCTTTCTGGGATGGTGTGTGCTGCCCACCCACACCAGATCGCAACTCCCAACACCAGGAGTGCAGCAGACAGGGGAATGACCTCCATGGTCAAGATGGGACAGACAGACAGTTCGATATGGGCAGACAGTTCAAGACAGGCTGACAGTTCAGGACAGACAGGGAGTTCATAAATGGTCTCCATGGCCGTAACAGGACAGGCAGATGATGACAGAAGACTGGGTACATTAGAATAAAAGTCTATCAAGTCCTCAAGAGTCCTGCCTCAGCTCACCCTCAGTGCCACGGTGGAGATGAGGGAGCTAGGAGCCATGCTGGAGCCACTGGGTCGATGGGCCGAGGCGGACTCCAGGACTCAGAGGCTGGAGGCGGAGACAAGGAATCCACCGCACAGATGGTGGGCTGAGGGTGAGCTGAGGGGCTGACAGGAGACAGCAGTGGCGGAGCTGTAGCAGCAGGGAAGACAGGAGGAGGCAGGAGAGTGAGGGTAGGTGGGAATTTGTGAGCATCAGGGCTTTCTGGGATGGTGTGTGCTGCCCACCCACACCAGATCGCAACTCCCAACACCAGGAGTGCAGCAGACAGGGGAATGACCTCCATGGTCAAGATGGGACAGACAGACAGTTCGATATGGGCAGACAGTTCAAGACAGGCTGACAGATCAGGACAGACAGGGAGTTCATAAATGGTCTCCATGGCCGTAACAGGACAGGCAGATGATGACAGAAGACTGGGTACATTAGAATAAAAGTCTATCAAGTCCTCAAGAGTCCTGCCTCAGCTCACCCTCAGCGGTAGTACAGTTTTATAAAACATTAAATGGCATCGTGCGACATTTAGATGCAATGAAATGAAACCTACTTCATAATGTTTCACTTGATTATACATGTAGTCAGGAATGGAAAAAATCAAAGTAAAATGTGTAGGGGAGCGCGGGGCACAACCTAACACTTTTTGAATTTTTCAGTTTGTGTAAATCCACGTGATGTTCAGAGTATCATTTTTTATCCACATTAATTTCACACTTGTCTAGTACAATGTGACAACAAGCCCCATAGGTGGGGTACATTGTAACATCTGTGTAATATTCAGTGACATCTTCAAAAGGCTTTTGAATTTTGACGCACTTTTTTATAGTGTTGATATGGCAACTAGTAAATACAGTAAATTTGGTTATGCTAGCATGTGTGAAAATATTTAAACCAACAATCTGTGTGACATCGCCAATGTGGATTTTTTTTTTCTGCGACTAAGGGACTAATAAAATTTTGGTTGACCAAGCCTATCGACTAGTCAACTATTAGGGGGCAGCCCTATACAATACAATAGTGGATTTAACATAAAATTTAAAGTCTAACCTTAAAATGCATGCCTTTTATGTACCATTCTCACTTTAAATACTTTGGTGAGTTAATAAGAATATTGGTAACACTTTAGTCTCCAATTCTCACTATTAACTAGTTGGTTATTAGCATGAATATTACTGGGATATTGGCTGTTTATAAGGCCTATAACGGTCATTTATTGTAATAGATTTTGTTAGTTGTTTTATGGAAAACCATTTACCTCAGTGTCTCCAGCTGACAGTTTGGGCTCTTCAGTCCATCAGAAAGCAGCTTCACTCCTGAATCCTGCAGGTCATTGTTACTCAGGTCCAGCTCTCTCAGGACAGAGTTTGAGGATTGTAAAACTGATGACAAACTGTCACAAGAGTGAGCAGTGAGATTACATAAGGACAATCTGAACAAGAAAAAACACAAAGTAAATGGATACAGATTAAATCTTAGTATAATTTTTAGCAACAAATAAAAACCCAGTGAAGTATCTGAACTCAAACCTCAGTGTCTCCAGCTGACAGTTTGGACTCCTCAGTCCATCAGAAAGCAGCTTCACTCCTGAATCCTGCAGGTCATTGTTACTCAGATCCAGCTCTCTCAGGACAGAGTTTGATGACTGAAGAGCTGAAGACAAACTCTCACAAGACTGAGCAGTGAGATTACACCCACATAGCCTGTGTATAGAATAAAATAAACAGCAAAATTTATGTGTTTATCAGGTTTACTCTTCAGTGCACCACAGCAAAATTGCTGTTGTTAAATTAACACTGTGTTCATGTGTCCACACTACAGAGTGCTAAAAGTAACACGGCAGCCGTGTTGCAGTTAATGAAATTCTGTCATGACAACTCTCGTAGTGTTTAGCATGCTAATATACATGACAATATTAATGTGTTTGGACTTGCTGGAATAGATCTGCTATGCTGCTACTGCCAATACATCCACAAACATGCTGCTGTGAGCATGAAAAAAATACTGCTACTGCACATTTAGATTACCAGTGTGGTCTGCAATTTTCTTCCAGTACAACTGAATTTTGTGACAAGACCAGATACAATGAATATAATTACCAAGTGATGTTTTGCATTAAGCGCAATAAGGGGAAAGTTTTGGGTTCATCTTATTATGGTTTATTAATAAGGGTGAATGGTATATTAATAAACCATATAATTCATAATAATGAGCCTTTAATTGTTTATAGCCTATTATCACATTCGTTGGCAGGATACAAAGCACACAACGAAGGTTTATTCCAAATACACAGTTTTTAATAATAATACTCAGGAGAACAAACAGAAAATCCAAACAGGTAAGGCTAGGCAATCCAACGAAGTGTAAATCAATGCAACAGAGACAAAAGTAATAACATTAATAACCAGCAACTCAGAGAACTAAAGGAATGGAATTTATACAAACGGAAGAGAGGAACTAATGACTAAATTAACTAGACACAGGTGAACTAACTAAGGCAATTAAGGGGAAACAGAAACTAGGTCAATGAACACAACAGGCAACCAAAGTAAAAACAGGTTGATGATGTGTGCAAAAATGAAAAGGGTAAGGAGACTGCGGTGAGATGGTGACAAGGGATGGCAAATGGGCTGGCAGATAATTCTGTTGGAGGTTCAGGAGGAGGACGGACCACCAGGAGGTGGACGACAGACAGAGCCCAGGGTGGAGATGAAGGAGGGAGGAGCCCATAATGGAATCAGGAGGAACCACGGCGGATCGGATGGAGGGAGGAGCCAGGGTGGCGAAGATCGAGGGAAGAGCCAGGGAGAAGACAAGAGGGAATTGGAGCAGGAGGAGCCAGGCAGGACTCAGGCCGCAGCCATGAAGGCAACCCACAGTGAAGCCGACGGAGGGAGGAACCATTGTGGAGGAAGGGCTGACAACTCCAGGGGGTCGACCGACGGCGGCGGAGCAGGTGGTGGTGGATCCCGAGGTGGAGAGCCAATGAGCCAGGGAGGATCTGGAGGGCCAAGGCGGAGCCGGAGCGACAGAGGACCAAGGTGGAGCCGGAGGGAAGGAGGAGCCTGACAGAGCCGCCCGGAGGAGTGGAGTACTGAGGCGGCGAATAGTCGAATACTGACCAAGGTGGAGCCGGAAGGACGAGGGAGCTGGTGAACTGTCATGCCACGGTGGAGATGAGGGAGCTAGGAGCCATGCTGGAGCCACTGGGTCGATGGGCCGAGGCGGACTCCAGGACTCAGAGGCTGGAGGCGGAGACAAGGAATCCACCGCACAGATGGTGGGCTGAGGGTGAGCTGAGGGGCTGACAGGAGACAGCAGTGGCGGAGCTGTAGCAGCAGGGAAGACAGGAGGAGGCAGGAGAGTGAGGGTAGGTGGGAATTTGTGAGCATCAGGGCTTTCTGGGATGGTGTGTGCTGCCCACCCACACCAGATCGCAACTCCCAACACCAGGAGTGCAGCAGACAGGGGAATGACCTCCATGGTCAAGATGGGACAGACAGACAGTTCGATATGGGCAGACAGTTCAAGACAGGCTGACAGTTCAGGACAGACAGGGAGTTCATAAATGGTCTCCATGGCCGTAACAGGACAGGCAGATGATGACAGAAGACTGGGTACATTAGAATAAAAGTCTATCAAGTCCTCAAGAGTCCTGCCTCAGCTCACCCTCAGTGGTAGTACAGTTTTATAAAACATTAAATGGCATCGTGCGACATTTAGATGCAATGAAATGAAACCTACTTCATAATGTTTCACTTGATTAGTCAGGAAGTCAGGAATGGAAAAAATCAAAGTAAAATGTGTAGGGGAGCGCGGGGCACAACCTAACACTTTTTGAATTTGTGTAAATCTGTAAATCCACGTGATGTTCAGAGTATCATTTTTTATCCACATTAATTTCACACTTGTCTAGTACAATGTGACAACAAGCCCCATAGGTGGGGTACATTGTAACATCTGTGTAATATTCAGTGACATCTTCAAAAGGCTTTTGAATTTTGACGCACTTTTTTATAGTGTTGATATGGCAACTAGTAAATACAGTAAATTTGGTTATGCTAGCATGTGTGAAAATATTTAAACCAACAATCTGTGTGACATCGCCAATGTGGATTTTTTTTTTCTGCGACTAAGGGACTAATAAAATTTTGGTTGACCAAGCCTATCGACTAGTCAACTATTAGGGGGCAGCCCTATACAATACAATAGTGGATTTAACATAAAATTTAAAGTCTAACCTTAAAATGCATGCCTTTTATGTACCATTCTCACTTTAAATACTTTGGTGAGTTAATAAGAATATTGGTAACACTTTAGTTTCCAATTCTCACTATTAACTAGTTGGTTATTAGCATGAATATTACTGGGATATTGGCTGTTTATAAGGCCTATTACTTAAAAAAAGCACATATTAATGTCTTATTCTGCAAGAACTTATTCTAAATCCTTAACCCTACCCAATTATTAAAGTTAACAACTACTTTACTAAGTATTAATAAGCAGTAATTAGGAGTATATTAAGGCAAAAGTCATAGCTAATAGTTAGTTATTAGTGAGAATTGAACTCTGTGACGAGTGGGGGCGGGGCCAAGAGCCGTGGGAACGGAGCGAGGCCGGTGGAGTAATTGATAATGAGCGACACCTGCACCACTCACCGGTCTCGAGTCTCACGGAGGAGCTCCGGAAGGATAAAAGGGAGGAGTGACGACCGTGTTGGACGAGAGAGGACCAGGCCTGGATTTTATTTTGTGTTTGTGTGCGGCAGTTGTCCGTGAGGGGCTTCCGCCTTACTTTCATTTTGTGTTTGTTTATTTTATTAAAGTATTTAAATGTTCGCCGGTTCCCGCCTCCTTCTTCCCGTGACTACGAACGTTGTTACATTGGTGCCGAAACCCGGGAGGAAGGAGGGACATGCTGTCAGAGAGCCCTCGCTGCTGAGGGGGATCGCAGTGCTGAGGAGATCGGGCAGCAGGAACAAGCAGAGAGACCGGAGTAATTTAGGGGTTATCAGAAAAAAATGGCACAAAATACACCAGCACGTTTGTCGACCCCAGAGGGTTAAAATATATAAACATTAAATTACTACAAGCATAAATTAATGACGACCTTGAATAGTGTTTTTCATGCCCTCACATCTCTATTTACCGCCTGTCGCAGGATTGAGCTTGCGCTCCGATCATAGCTTTCATGGACACATTTTTTAACCAGCCAATGTGTGATCTCTCCTTAGTACTCGTGGCCAGTACTGCTAGTGTAAAGTAGTTTTACTTTTCTGTAATATTTCAGTGGCTCTCGGTCATACCATTGACATAGCCTGAACAGTTGAAGGCTGCGCATTTATTGCATTGGCAGGGCCAAAACAATGTAAGTGTCTAAAAGCATATGCACAGTTCCATTGAATGTTAAATGACTTTTAACTTAATGTTGTTAAGCCGAATGTATGAAGGAAACTGTTAAAATAACCACAGCATTAACAACAACCTTGAAATAAGGTAAGCACAGCGTTTATCTGTCATTTAGATGCCTGAAAGTTGCGTTCATTATTATAGAAAAGAGTATAAATCGGGAGCAGTTTCTTTCAGAATTATCATTCGCTGATAGAAAGGAAAAGTTAAATACTGTAGCATTTTATTTTATGAAAATAAGACAAAGAAACTCATATAATGCAAAGGTGTGACATAAAATGTTACCCTATAGCCTACATTCCGAGAATGCTACACAGTTGTCACGGTCACTCAGGGAGGAAGGAACGAGGAGACGCAGGAGAACACTTCAACTAGAATTTAATTCAAATAAAAAAAGGGATACAAAACACTGAAACTTCAGGCATGACATTTAACAGCAGATGGAAAACACTGGGAAACACAGGGTTTAACTTAACTGGGGATTTTGAGCCCTCCCTGGGCATAACTGGGGTTCTGGAGCCCTTCCTGGGCTCAACAGGGGATCAGGAGCTCTCCCTGGACTCAACAGGGGATCAGGAATCCACACTGGGCTAGACTGGGGAACTGGGAAGCTCTTACGAGGAGCTGGCACTGGAGGAGCAGGCACAGCAAGGTGCTTTTGAGGAACTGGCACTGGAGCAAACTCAGGGGCTGGAGCCGACACTGGAGCGAGCTCTGGGGCTAGGATGAAGGCAGAGAACAGTCCTTTTCTCTTCATCCTCCTCCTTGGGTTACGGGGGAACTGGGCAGGCGGCCATGGTGGAGCAGGCAGACTAGGAGGCCATGGTGGAGCAGGCAGACTAGGCAATGGTGGAACAGGCAGACTCAGAGGACATGGCGGAGCAGGCAGACTAGGAGGCCATGGCGGAGCAGACAGACTAGGCAATGGTGGAGCAGGCAGACTAGGAGGCCATGGCGGAGCAGGGAACTCAGACGGCCATGGCGGATCAGGGGACTCGGGGAGCCATGGCAGATCTGGCAGCCTAGGAGGCCACGGTGGAGCAGGTACTTCAGAAGGCCATGGCAAAGCAGCCTCCGGGGCCGCTTTGTCAGAAAGAATGACGGAGGCTTGCAGCTGTGCATCAACTACTGTGCTCTCAACTCTCAAACTGTCAGGTTTTGTTATTCCCTACCTCTGCTCCCTGCTGTGCTGGAACAAATACAGAGAGCTCACATCTTCACCATGCTGGACCTGTGGAGCACTTATAACCTCACCCGGTTTCATGGAAATGATGAACGGAAGATTGCCTTCATAAAACCTGGCTGAACATCGCCACCATGTGACACAGGTTTTCCAGAAGCTCATGGAATACTATATGTACCTGAAGCTGGTAAAGTGTGAGTTTCACCGCAAGATCATTCACTTCCTCAGGTATGTCATCAGTGAGCATGGAATCCAGATGGACCAGAGAAAGGGTACAAGCCATCCGAGACTGGCCACAACCCAACTCAGTCAAGGATTTACAACATTTCTTGGGCTTTGCCAACTTCTACAGAGAATTCATTGCCAGTTGCAGTCAGATCTGTGCTCTACTCACCAAGTTACTCACAAACCGGCCCAAGTCTCTGTCCTGGAACCACAACCAAAGCTTACCAACATCTGAAGGCAGCCTTTTGCACAGCTCCTATCCTTGTCCATCCCAATTCTGAAGTTTGTGTATAGATTTAGAAGGGAGTGAATAAAACAAGGAATTGCAGTAATCAAGTTGTAATGTTACTCAAGCATGTACAAGAATAGCAGCACTCTTTGTTGAGAGCACAGGACGAAGACGATTAACATTTCGTATATGGAAAAACGCAGTACGAGTAATGTTGTTAATATGAGCTTCAAACGATAAAGTACTGTCCAAGATGACACCCAAAAACAGTAGTAGGTTTAGAAGACAGATAAAGTTGGGTGTCATCAGCATAACAATGAAATTGAACCCCATATTTCCTAAAAAATAAAACCAATTGGTAAAAGATAAATAATAAACAAGAGAGGTCCCAGAAAAGAGCCCTGCGCCTCAAAACGTGCGTAGAAGTCATTCAGCGCATCTGGGAGGGAGGCATCACTGTTACAGGAAAGTGGTGTTGGCCTGTAGTTGGTGATGGTTTGGATGCCTTGCCACATACGCTGAGTGTCGTTGCTGTCCCTGAACTGGCTGTGGATTCTCTGGGAGTGTGCATGCTTTGCTTCTCTGATGGCCCGAGACAGTTTGGCCCTTGCTGTTCTTAGTGCTGCCTTATCACCCGTTCTTAAGGCAGAGTCACGGGACTTCAGCAGTGCACGCACATCTGCAGTCATCCACGGCTTCTAGTTGGAGCGTGTAGTGATTGCCTTGGAGTCTGTGACTTCATCAATGCACTTGCTGATGTAGCTGGTCACCGATGCTGCATATTCCTCCAAGTGTATGGAGTTGCTAGTTGTTGAAGCCTCTCGGAATATGTGCCAGTCAGTCTGCTCAAAACAGTCCTGGAGTCAGAACCTGCTGGCCAGGTTCTGACCTCCTTCAGAACCGGTCTGTCGCGTCTGACGAGCGGTCTGTATGCTGGAATCAGCATAACATAGATGAATGAATGAATGAGGCATTTATATAGCGCTTTTATTGTGTATTGAAATATGAAATCTCACGCGAAATTAAACAGTCCTTCATGTTGTGTGTTTTGCAGTTCACTGATAGCCCCATACAATTCACAATTCAGTGCCTTGTTAGCTTTAGCATTAGTGCTAGGAGGAATGTACACTCCGACTACAAACACTGTGGTGAAATCCTGTGGTAAATAAAAAGGTCTGCATTTAACAGCCACAAACTCCACTAGCGATGAGCAGTATCTAGAGACCAGTATAGAGTTCATGCACCATTTTATGTTGATGTAAACACACAGTTAAATGTAGTCCAAATTATTGTCCAGGGAGCAGACATTGGAGAGCATGACAGACGGGACAGACGGCCAGCTAGGGTTTGTTTTTAGCCTAGCACGGACTCCTGCTCTCTTCCCACACTTATGCTTCCTCTAGCACCGCTTTCGGTGTCCCAGGCGATGCCGGAAACTGGGGGCCTGGTCTCTGTAGCAAACCGAGAGTGTGTAAGGATCCACCCACCAGCCCAAAAGTGAAGTCCAGCGGCCTGGTTGAAGGTTTAATGCGCATTTGGTCTTTTACTTGTGCATCTGAATTTATCAAGATTTAGTTTAAATTTTAGTCTAGCTCCGTGCTCAGTCTGACACCAATTTCAGGTGATCATTAAATTTAGACAACATTTCTAATTAAAAACTGATAACAAATATCAATTGTTTATTAATTTAGTTTTTTTTTTTTTTAAAGATTATTTTTGGCGTTTTATGCCTTTTATTTAGATAGGACAGTAGGTCTACAGGAACGGAAGTGAGTGAGAGGGGGGGTGAGATCGGGAAAGGTCCACAAGCTGGGACTCGAACTCGGGACGCCTAAAGCGCAAAGGCACAACATGTCAGCGTGCTGCCCACGAGGCCATCGGCACCGACTAGTGAAGACTCCATGACCTCAAATGTGAGTGTCAGATAAAATTGGGATTGGGAACCACTGCCTCAGGAAATCGATGTTGGAATCCCGCCGTCCAGATCGCTTCGGGCCACATTGATTTCCGGCGAACGCACACTGCAGTGTCCACCCCGAGGGCTTGCGGCCTGGCAGCGACAGCGTCCGCACATAGAAAATCGTTTTCAATCTTTTCCTGCCGGTGTTCCGATTCAGGGGATCGTAAATGATACTCGAAGGACACCCTTGTCTTGTTCCAGTGTCTTGTTCCCTTTCTCGGGGAACAAGGGTTACAGTCGTAACCCGAGATGTTTTCTCATTAGTTTTTTTATTTTTTATTTGCATAAGCATTGCCTGCCTTGATAAAACATCACTGATAGATTCATATTACAATATAGATAGGGGGAAATATCTGCTAGATATAGTTATAAAACACATGTTCATGCACATGTTTGAATATAGAGAATGAGTGAATGTGAAAGCCAAACCTCAGTATGTTCAGTTGACAGTTTGGACTCTTCACTCCAGCACAGAGCAGCTTCACTCCTGAATCTTGCAGGTGATTATTACTCAGGTTCAGCTCTCTCAAATGAGAGTTTGATGATTGGAGAGCTGAAGATATCGTTTCACAGCATGTTTCATTAAGACCACAGCTGTCAAATCTGCCAAAACACAATGTTTGCTCAGATTATTTTCTGATGTTCAGTGTTTCTGCAGTAATACATCGTACCCTCTATAAGCAGGTCAGCAAGATATTTCACACAGTGTTTTTACCTTTAATTGTTTGGTGATATAGAATAAAACATGTGATTGATACAGTGATCAGTGAAACTCACAGGGCTTTTCTGCAGCATCTCACAGCTGGAATGAGTCTCTTGTAATCTGAAGATGATGATGTAAACCTCTTTGGGTTGAACTCATCCAGGACCTTCTCTGATATCAGCAATACATAGGTCAGCACTGTGCACATTGAAGATGAAAGTCCTGGATGTTCATCTGAACTGAGGTGTCTCTGGATTTCCTCATATAATGAATGATCCTTGAGCTCTAGTAAGCAGTAGAACAGGTTGACTGAAGCTTCATCTGAGATATTCTTGTTTTGTACTTGTTTAATGTATTCGGTAGTTTGTCTGATGCTCTCTGTGGTGTCTTCAGTGTGTGTGAGCAGGCCTTGGAGCAAGTTTTGACTAGATTCTAGTGAGATGCCCATTAGAAACCGCAGGAACAGGTCCAGATGTCCTCTTTGACTCTCCATGGCTTTGTTAACAGCCTTCTGCAGTAGCTTCTGCAATGTGACATTTTCTTCTGGCTCATCAAAGAAAAAACAAAGCTCCTCTATTTTCTTCTTCAGGTAGCAGAGGAACACATGCACAGCAGCAAGAAACTCTTGAACACTTAGATGCACAAAGCAGAAGACCTTTGCTTCATGAAGTCCATGTTTCCTCTTAAAGATCTCAGCGATCATTCCTGTGAACTCAGTACTTTCACTCACATTAATTCCACATGCTTTCAGATCTTTCTCATAAAACACAACATTTTCCTGTTTCAGCTGTTCAAATGCTAGCTTGGCCAAATTCAAAATCATTTCTCTATTTGAATCTAATAGCTTTGTACATTCTCTTTCTTCTTGTTCATCATACTTCTGGTTCTTAATGTTCATCTGTATCAGCAGGAAGTGGATGTACATTTCCGTGAGTGTTGTGCTGATGCTCTCTGCATTGGTTCCAATGAGAATATCCAGAAATACTGTGGCTGTGATCCAGCAGAACACAGGAATGTGGCACATGATGTAGAGACTATGAGATGTCTTAATGTGTGAGATGATTCTGGAGGCTACAGTTTCATCTTTGATTGTCTTTCTAAAGAACTCCTCCTTTTGGTGTTCAGTGAATCCTCGCACTTCTGTGAACAAACCTACATAGCGAGGAGGGATCTGATTGGCTGCTGCTGGTCGTGAGGTCACCCAGACCAGAGCTAATGGAAGCAGATTCCCTTTGACCAGATTCGTGAACAGCACATCTACAGATGATCTTTTCTCAGCAATGTTTATTGATCTACTTTTAAAATTCAAAGGCAGGCGACTCTCATCAAGTCCATCAAAAATAAATGCTAGACTACATTTCGTATATAATTTTGATTTCTCCAGGTCCTTCAGTTCAGGATAAAATTCCAGCAGAAACTCGTGGAGACTGAAATCTTCATTTGTCATTAAGTTAATCTCTCGGAATGGAAGCAGGAACACACAGTCTATATCCTGATTGGCTTTTCCTTCTGCCCAATCCAGGATGAATTTGTGCACAGAGACAGTTTTTCCAATGCCAGCGATGCCCTTAGTCAGAACAGTCTTTTTAAAATGTTTTTTCCTCAGTTCAGTAAATATATCATTGCATTTTATTTGTATGTACTGTGTTTTTTTGTTCTTGAAAGCATCATCAATCTTCAGAATCTCATGTTCCTGATTGACATCTTTCATATCTCCCTCTGTGATGAACAGTTCTGTGTAAACAGCCTTGAGATGTGCTTCATTTTCTTTGTTGCCCTCAAAAATATGTTCTGCTTTCTCCTTCATGTTGGTTTTGTGAGTTTCCAAGAACTTTTGAAGCTCTGTAATAATAATAATAATAATAATAATAGCAACTTAAATTAGATTAGGAGAAAAGCATTAAACAAATTTGACAAATGTATTTTAAACATACTAGTCAGAACAGTCTTTTTAAAATGTTTTTTCCTCAGTTCAGTAAATATATCATTGCATTTTATTTGTATGTACTGTGTTTTTTTGTTCTTGAAAGCATCATCAATCTTCAGAATCTCATGTTCCTGATTGACATCTTTCATATCTCCCTCTGTGATGAACAGTTCTGTGTAAACAGCCTTGAGATGTGCTTCATTTTCTTTGTTGCCCTCAAAAATATGTTCTGCTTTCTCCTTCATGTTGGTTTTGTGAGTTTCCTCCAAGAACTTTTGAAGCTCTGTAATAATAATAATAATAATAATAGCAACTTAAATTAGATTAGGAGAAAAGCATTAAACAAATTTGACAAATGTATTTTAAACATAGTGAATATTATTTACCCCAGCTCTGTTTTAAATCAGCTCCAACAGGGGCAGATGTCTTCATATTGCCCTCAGCCTGAGCTTTGAGAGTGAGAGAAAGAGGATCACTCACTGAGAAACACAAATCACACAAACATCAGCAAAGAAAAGGGGAAAGTTTATGTCAAAACATCACACTTGTGAACAATTACGTCACAATTACAGGGAATTAAATGTTACCTTGGTTGTGTTTGTTCTCCAGCTGCTCAGCAAGTTCATTCTGCTTAATCTTTCTCAGGATTTCCACCATGATCTTCACAGCCTCTTCTGATCCAAAACATGTCACCATCTTATCCACTGTTTTTAACCTATCTGCATTTTCCATTTCAGAATTTGATATATCCTTACGATCATTCTTCAAGCGCCACTGAAACTCCTTCAGATCAGCTTCTACCAGTTCCTTCAGTGAGTCCACAAGCAGCTCTTTAACAGACAACATCGTTGTTCACTGATTCACAGCTGCTGGACAAGAAAAAGATCTGAATAAGGCTGTGATAAATTACATTTTATTTTCAATTTCAATTTTGGCTTTCAACAATTATGAAAATGTGATAATCGAGACAAAGCAATTATAATCCTGCATTTCTTTCCTTTAAAGTGGGGACATGTGTTAAGTACAAATGCTTCACTTTATGCAATTATCAAGCGAAAAACATGAATGGTAGCCAGTGGCTATGGGGTGTAGGTAGTGACATCTAAGCATTTAAAAAATATGCAGACTGTGTTTTTAAGCAGTTTCTGCTGGATTTCACATGAGGAAAATGTTGGAGACAGGAATTCAGGAGTAACACTGGAGGTACGACAGGAACTCTGGATAATACAGTCTTAATTCAAAATGAGACCAGACAACCAGGGTATCCGAGCTGTGTGTCTAAGTAATGAGGTGAATGGTGTCAGGTGTGGTTCAAGGCTGACTAAGTGCAGGTGTGGATCAAGGATCATGATTGGAACTGTAGTGCAGATGTGACTGAGCAACAGACCAGAGCTCAGGACAGCACTCCTACCTCCCGGAAGGTGTGTCCTCGCACTAAGAAGAGTACCACTGAGGAGGGTGGGTGCCTTGGACACATGGCTGGTACTGGGAAGTTAAGCAAGTCAGTGTCGGCAGACTAGGGCGTCTCCAGTGCAGCACCTGTAACTCAGGGAGCCAGGGTGGTGGCATGACCACTGAGTAAGTAGCACAGGATATCATTGCGGTTGTGTAGAGGGAACTTGGAACACAGGAGATACTGATGGCCTCCTTGGCTGAGATGCATAAGTCAGAAGGACAGGGAATCAGGATGGCCTCTTCGGCCACGCGGGTATATGGAGTGGACTCGGGGGCTGGAGCAGACCCAGGAACTGGAGCCAACACTGGAGCAGACTCAGGGGCTAGAGGGAATGGATGTGGCATGGATGGTCACTGCAGTCATCCAGATCCAGTCCAGATGGTGGATCAGCACCTAGAGACAACCTCTACAGCCCTGAATGTCAGTGAGACCATGTCAACTAGATGAGCCCCAGAGACAGATCCTCTGCGAAGACCTCGTCACCTCAACGACCATTGGCACAAGACCATGGGAACCAGATGAGACCTCTGTTTAATCTGACCTGTGTTGCAGCCTGGAATTAAACCATGTCATGCTGGTTTCGTCTGGCCAGAGGAGAACTGGCCCCCCGACTGAGCTTTTTTTTCTTCTCAAGTTCTATCACGGATGGTGTTTTGGTTCCTTGCAACTGTTGCCTTTCAATTCAATTCAATGCAAGTTTATTTGTATAGCGCTTTTCATAATACAAATCGTTGCAAAGCAGCTTTAAAGGAAATTTTAAGTTTCTACATTTTATTTAGGAGTAGGTTATTAGTGGTGACTATGGCAGAAATGTACAGTAAGAATCATGCAGTTAGTTACAAATTACATGTAATCAAACAGACGGTGAACACTATTAACTGCAATGATTATATGTTGCGATTAAACTTTGCGATTGTGATTAAACGTTGTGATTAAGCAACATTTGGTAGTTTTATATGTTGTTCCAGGGTTAGCATCATCTGAGGCCTTCTGGGGGGTTGGCATCATCTCTTCTCAGGTGTTCGGTCATCTCAGATCTTCGTAAGGGTTAGGGTTAGGATCCAGACTGAAGCTTGTGTAATTCCTTGTGTCGACGCACAATGAGTCTATCAGCTTTAGACAGGTCTGGGTCGGTTCAGTGTAGCACATTTACAAATTTTTGGACCCGTGTAGACCTCTAGTGTCAAGACATATGACAACATTTATAGAATGCATTGAGGAGGAGCCCAAACTACACTCATTCGTCCCAGTGATGCTGACATAGAATCTGTGCCAATATCATGGACCATAACTGTGTAATAACTCTTTGTGACTGTATAAAGGTCTCAAGTAGGAAATAACATTAGTTCCCACTTTAAATAAACCATAGTTTCCAGGATTTAAAATGATAATAAAGACAAGAAAAATGAGACATCAACACGACTATGACTGAAATGTAAAAGCGTTAAAACTAATTAATTAAAAATAATTTGGCACCTAATATCATTTCTTATAGGAGCCAATGGCTCCTTTATTTATTTGTTTGTCTGGAGCCCTGCTTAGTAAGGTAGTTGTTAAGTTTAAGAATTGGGTAGGATTAGGGATGTAGAATATGGCCATGCAGAATATGTGCTTTACATATACTAATAAGCAGCCAATATGTTAATAATAGGCATGTTCATAATCAACTACTTAATAGTGAGAATTGGTCCCTATACTTAGGTGTAACCAATAGTGCACTAAGACATAACAATAATGTTATTCCACCTCATTTATATGCATATTTATATATTTAAAGATTTGGTAAAATTACAATAAAGTTGACTGACTTTAAAACACAGTAAAATGAGAATAACATCTATGACAACAATATCTGAATGTGCAGCATTCCGTGATTAACTTAAAAAGAAAAATTGTATCTGTTTAACCCTGTTGCTGTCATGCATGACATAATGACATACCCAAAATAAAAAGGTTGCTGCTCATCAGTCTTTCTGACTAGATACATAATCAACATATGTTCACAAAGCTGACACTTCAAAGTTTACTGTTCAAGAATCAGAATTACTCAGACTGTTATGATAATAGAGATATATAAGCTCAAACATAAAAACAAAAATAAAAATATTAAAAACATATTATTTAAATGTATAAAAAAATATGTTGCTGTGGTAAATGCTTTTAGAAACACAATGCAGCTAAAGCCACAAGTCTACTAATGCTTCATTTCAAATTTCAGGACATAATCTCTAAAACTGTGAATTTTATGAAACATTTTGTAAGACCATGTCATGTGTGTTTTTAGAGAAGGCTAATAAAATTGATTTATGGCCCCTGTAAGCTCTCCTGCGTGCTGTTGCCTCATGTCTGGCTTGGCAAACTGCCCCATTCATGATATTGTTCTCACTCGACGAACCTTTCACACCTCCACCAGGTATGATACATAATCCTCATTATTCTTTTGTTTTATTCAGCCATTAGTAGCCTTTATTCTAGCATTACAAGGTTTACCAAGCCACATCGCTTCAATCCCAGTATACTATACATTTACCTAACTATTATCAAAAGTATTTCTAAAAGAATACAAAACATTTTATTACGACCTTACGTTAATTATGACAAAATACATTATGAAGAAGAACTGCACCTGTTCTGCAGCTGCATTAGAGCTAACATTATGAGATTATTAGTACACTTTTACTCAAAACTCACTTTAAACCACCATTGAGTGTTTTTAATAACTTCCTTTTACAATCACATGTGGAATTGGGTCGTTTACTTTTGTTAAAATATTCTATTTATAGCCTTTTGTATCGTGGCACAAATTAGCATTTCAGATGTACACATTCTTTATTGTTATGAAAAAACCCTAAATCTCAAGAAAATCACATACAAACCATATACTATCGTAATCATGTGTTTATTATCTTTATTCTTTGTGTGTAAAAGTAGGGTTGGGTATCGTTTGGGTTTTTTACGATACCGGTGAATCGATCGCTCTAGCATTTAAGTGGCACCGAAATGAGGCAGCGAAATCTGCGTTATGAATGGGTTCTAGTACATACCGGTTACTAGGTACACTGGGTTTCGTGTACCCAACCCTATGTAAAAGTGTTTATCTGGGTTTGTTACGGTCAGAAATGAACGCGGAAGAGCACGGGAAGTGCATCACAGGATGAGACGGGGCGGGATGTGATGCGCAATATGATTGACATTTCACCAGCAAATCGGCTTTCTCTGACTCATACTACGCCACGGAAGAGTATAACAAGTGCTAATGCTAATGAAATCGCCTAAATCAGTGTGATAATTCTGTCTGAAGAAATATGAAGTAAACATGCACCTGTTCTGCAGCTGCATTAGAGCTAACATTATGAGATTATTAGTACACTTTTACTCAAAACTCACTTTAAACCACCATTGAGTGTTTTTAATAACTTCCTTTTACAATCACATGTGGAATTGGGTCGTTTACTTTTGTTAAAATATTCTATTTATAGCCTTTTGTATCGTGGCACAAATTAGCATTTCAGATGTACACATTCTTTATTGTTATGAAAAAACCCTAAATCTCAAGAAAATCACATACAAACCATATACTATCGTAATCATGTGTTTATTATCTTTATTCTTTGTGTGTAAAAGTAGGGTTGGGTATCGTTTGGGTTTTTTACGATACCGGTGCCAAATCAATACTTTTAAAATGGTACCGGTGCCTGAACTGATACTTTAAAAAAAATTATCCAAAATAGGATGGAATGGCCATTATTGAGCGCTATAAACACATGTAATGTCTGTTTCATTCATACTGAACGCCAGAGGGCGCCCTCGCGCAGAAACTCCACATGTGCATCACAGAAGGAATAGGACTCAGGAAATCCCTAATATGGACAAAGGCATTGCTATCGCTGTAACTGAGTAAACAGAAGATATAAACTGTTACGGGGCTGACAAGACGTGAGACGTGCGGATCCATATGCAAGCTTTATTAACATCAGAGGAAGTCAGAAACACAGGCAGGGTCGAACGGTGGCAAACAGGTATATGGCGGGCAAGACACAAGAATAGTCCTAGGGCTAGCGTAGGTCAACGATTGGCGAACAGGATCACAAGGGCGAGACTAAAGGGATAAATCCAGGAAAACAGGCACAGATCAAAAACCGAGAAAACAGACAAGGCAAGAGTAGGCTGGGCTGGGCTGGACTAGGCTAGGCCAGGCTAGGCTAGGCTACTAAAGAGGGCTCTGTAGAGTAGCTAGCACTGTGGGCGATAAGCGCATACAATACTCGGCTGCCAGAACAGAGTGAGATTGGGTGTTAAATAGTGAATGAGTGATATGAAACAGCTGTGTGCAATCAGTGCTGTGTGTAATCAGGGCTGTGTGCAATCAGTGCAATGAATGATGGGATATGTAGTCCGGGGTGATGTGCAACAGTGTGTAGTGCGAGAGTCAATGAAAATGGAAAGGGTGACCTCTGACAGCTAGCAGACGGAAGTTCATGGACCGGATACGTAACATAAACGTTCTGAATGATAAAACAAAGACAATAAACACTCGACTGCGACAATGTATAGTTTATCTGTGTTATTCAAGCTATCTTTGGTATTTTCATCATAATTAAGTATATTTATAATCCATTGCTAATTGACATAGCCTTTTTAACATATGCTTTTTACAGTATAGAAGATATTTTCTGCCTCATTCTGTGACAAGAAGCCACATCAGATCACAAAAGGAAGCAGTTGTGGAGTAAAAACGTTATAGTGTTCTCTTTTGTTGGACAACAGGTTTAGAAACGCTTCTCATTGCAAGTCATTAAAAGGGAAGTTTAGCTTTAGGCATTTTAATTTAAGAATGTTTAGCTTAGCTAGCTAATGGTGTCTACCTGCTGCCATCAGAGCAAGTGTAATTACTGCATTCACGTGCTCCTCGGATGCTCTCATTTCCTAAGTTGTTCCTTTAAGTCAAAATGTGAAAACAACACGGACACTCGCGTTACTACAAAGATGTGTTGGATTTGTATTATTAGAGCTTTCCCACTTGCGTTTGTGAATTTTCTCAGTAGGGAAATTATTTTTCACGTGCGGTGCTGGTGATCCTTTACGTCCGTTTCGGAGAACCAGAGAATAAGTATTTCAATCGATCGCTCTAGCATTTAAGTGGCACCGAAATGAGGCAGCGAAATCTGCGTTATGAATGGGTTCTAGTACATACCGGTTACTAGGTACACTGGGTTTCGTGTACCCAACCCTATGTAAAAGTGTTTATCTGGGTTTGTTACGGTCAGAAATGAACACGGAAGAGCACGGGAAGTGCATCACAGGATGAGACGGGGCGGGATGTGATGCACAATATGATTGACATTTCACCAGCAAATTGGCTTTCTCTGACTCATACTACGCCACGGAAGAGTATAACAAGTGCTAATGCTAATGAAATCCCCTAAATCAGTGTGATAATTCTGTCTGAAGAAATATGAAGTAAACATGAGTAAATATATCTATATATCTCCATGCATATGCATCTTTGGACTATAAGCCCTTATTGACGCTGTTCAGTGAAGCTATGGGAACACAAATAAACCGCTGCAGACGTGACTGAATATGAATGCGTGATGAATTTCTATTCCAAAATATGACACATACGGATTTATTATTTTGCACTCCTGACATAAAGCATTGTTGCAGTGACAGTAGTTTAGTAATTTATCAAAACAGTGGTCAAATATCGTAGCTAGAGTCTTTAATCTTTCTACTGGTGCAGTTTGTCCAGAGTGTGATGTCGAAGTGAAACAACAGTAATCGGAGGCCGTCGCCGATCTTTGACAGTTAAGAGGTTAAATAAAATAATCAAAATGACTTCAGCACAGCATTAAAGTCTCAGAAAAACAAAGTGACCAATGACACATCATTAAATGACACTCGTGCATGAAAACAACTAAAGAAAAATTAAACACTCACTAAAAGTCTTGTAGCTGAACTTTAAAGCGGACTCAACCCTCTTTTTATTTGTGATCATCTGTCTCAGTCTAAATTACACTCACACTGCTGATTGAGAAGCCAAACAAATTAGAATATAATAACAACAATGACAGTAATAGCCTGATATTGTAAAATAAATGCACTGTAAAATAAATGAAAATGAATATTTAATAGGTTTATTATTTTTGCTTTACACTACAGTAGGAAAAATACAATACTTCTTTCCTAATTTCTACACTTGAAAGAGATATTTTGAATTTGGACAGCATTTAAACCACTAGCGGTCAGAGATTCTTACTGCACTTTAACGCAGTTAAACTGACAGAAACTCCAGCTTCAGTGAAAACAGGATTACAAAAACACGTCTCACTACAAATCTAGTGAAACGCTGTCATCATCTGCCGTGAAAATAAAGCCTAACTGGTGTCCGCTGCGTTCCCAAACGTGCGCTAAACTCTCAGCAGGTGAAATAAAGGAGTTGACTGCATTCATTCAGTGTGAACGAGTCGTTCTGAGACGTGGAAAACACCGGATCACGAGCCGATCGCATGAACGACGCTTTGAGACGCGCAGTGCAAACATGCGTGCTTTTAGTTTGAGTTTGTTTGACAGATACTGTGCCAAAGCATAATGGCCTAAAACACAATGCTGGCAGTGTGACACTTTCATTTGAGCAGAATATCTCAATGGAGACCACTGTACTCCGACTTTCAGTGTTTTCAGATAATCAGTGCTTCTCCCGCAGTGTAGAGACAGCATTTCACACAAAATCTTTCAGTGATTCAAACTCTTGGTATAGCAAACACAAGCATGAATGCTTGTGGAGGTCTTGTTAAACTTTGAGTCTTTTAAAGTTATATTTCAGTCATGTGGATGTAGTCCATTATTGTTGAATGACATTGGTGTGGCCTGTTCGTTGTTAAGTACAAAAGGCAGTCATTATTTTTTTATTCAAAGTAACACTAATAGGAATGGGGACACACAATTACACTGACCCCTCTCCAATTATATCAGAAGGACTGAAAATGTGAAAAGGTCTTGGGTCACAAAAGAACATAAAATAAAAACAGGATTATGGTGGGATATATAGCCAGGTCCCCTTTCGACCCTTCAAACTGTAATTGGCCCAAAGGGCATTGGTTCCTATTTATCTTTAACTGGACATTGTAACGTTCTCACAACCAAAACAGAATGTTTGGAAAACCTTCTTAGAACAAAACAATGTTAGCTGGGAATACACAGCAATGCCACTTTGTTTCTGTGAGCCGAGTCCTTTAGCTTGTCAGAAGCTTCTTGGTTCTTGGCCGGAGTCTGTAATGGCCTGCAGAGCTCTTCCATTTCAGGGTCACCAGACATTAACAGACTTTCAGCTGTAATATTTTTGGAACATCATGCACTAATAATCCTATAAAGACCCCCACACACCCAAAAAAGACCCAAAAAAGTTGTGCCGGAGTCTGTAATGGCCTGCAGAGCTCTTCCATTTCAGGGTCACCAGACATCATGTCTTTGGTTAAAATGGACTGAGAGTTCTCCAGAGACATGTCGATCTTGTCCAGTCTCATAAAGATGGCCCTCACATATGCTGGTGTGCAAGAGTCATCTGAAATATACAAAGTACATCTGAGCAATCGTCCTATGGTCCATGTTGACCACAAGAACTCACAAAGAGATGCGGGTAGGGGTGTGCGATATCACAGTTTTATATCACGGAAGATTAAAAAGTCTGAATACAAAAGCTGCTTCTGAAGAAATACTGTAGTATTGCGCTATAGTGGACATTCTATCAGTTGCACTTCTGGCACCTCCGTCATAGCATACTCTACAACATGACATTATTCACATTTAGTAGTGTGCAATGTTGAAGTTTATTATTCGCCTGCATTTTAAAGATGCACAAGTGAAGCGTTTTATTCCCACAGTGTTCTGACATGAGCTTTTAAAAGTGTGCATACCCTGTCAAACAGTAAATAGTTCTGTGTATTCACATCTTATTGCACTTAAACTGTCCTCTAGACACAGGGTTTACATACACAGTCAGCTCTTCTCTGTATTACCAATTTAAACTTTATTCTAGTACAGATGATCTGAATTATATAGATAGGGGTGTGATCGTTTCAGTAGGGTTTTTTGTGTGTGTGGTGATTTCAAATATCAAGTGTCTCTTAGAAACTGCTTACAGAACCTTTAATGACACAAAGTAGCAGCAGCCTAATGAACATGACCAGATTTACGCATGTGCAGTATAATACAAACACACATCTGATGTTTGCATACTTTATCACAGATAAGGTGAATTCAATGCAATATTTGTCAAACACACAGATGTTCCAGAGACGTTTTTATTAAACACTTTATGCACTGCCTCTGTTTGCACTAGAATAAAGTTTAACATAAGCTTATACTATTGAATTACCAAGTGGGGTCTACGGTTTGTTTATCATTTTTAAGTGAATAAACATAACATTATGGCTACAATACAGATTTGTGAGCATTAGCGAAGAAATAAACACAAAACACACGATTGTTAGTCAGCCAGCGGACTGCTCTCGGATCGCTCATGTGCTACTTTGATGCCATGACACAGTGCCACAGTCTCAATTCAGACAAAGTTTCTAACCAACATGCACTACTTCTAGTCAGCTGCCGATCAGACTAGCTGAACAAGCCCTATGCAACACAGGCAGCGTCGGCGCCACGGGAGGCCTGAGGGGGCCCGGCCCGGCCCGGCCACCTCGGTCACTGTGCCCCCTCACCTCTGGTGCCGTCTCCGTAGTGGGCGCCCTGATTTTAGTCGGTGAGGCAGGGTACTGCCCCGGGAAGGTCTCACAGGCTGTTAAATACACAGTTTAAAAGCGAAATGTTTTCATTTCGGTTCATCCTTAGCAAAAAATAATAATTTTTACGTTCAGGTCATGCAGCAAACGAAAATATGCGATTAATCTGTTAAAATGTGTTACTGTGGGTTAACAAATTTACATTAGTAGGCTATTCTTATGCTTGGCTTCACAGATAGCAACAGAGTCTGGGCCAAATCTGGTTTACATTCACTTCTGGCTTTTTTCAGTCTTGTTTTTTTTGTGTACGATGGATAATTAAAACAAAAATCAGGCGTGTGTATTTATAGCATTGATTACTAGGCCTACATTCTTTTTTTCAGAAATGGAAGTAACTTAAAATGTTATTGTGTGTTTGTAATTGTAATATTTTATCTATTGGCCTATACAGCAAAACTGCAGAGCTACCAGTAGGTTATTTTACGGAGCTGTAAACACGGGAATCTCCGACCGCATGCAATCTTTGACGAACACCCAATTCATATATCAAACTAAGCTATGTACATAGGCTATATATCAGATTATTTTATTTACAAGTTTCATGTTTGCGTTTATCCATTTTTTCCCCCTCGTTGCATCTGAAAATTACTTTCAGAAACATTTTTTTTTTTCAAAGCAGCCCCCCCCCCCAAAAAACAGGGCGGCCCCCCAATAAATTGTGCCTGCCCCCTCACTTTGTGCACCGACCCTGAGCACAGGCACCTCCTCCATCATGAGTGGATACAATCCTTACTGCTGATAAAAGTTTGCTCAATAAAACTTAGCTAAAAATGTGTTTTGGTTCAATCTGAACCTTTAATGTTCAACAAACAACAAAAGACCAAGAGAAAATTCACTTTACTGTTCCTGACGTAACTAGCTTTAATAAGAATCAGTGTATAATTTAGCATTTTACATTTATTCAATTTCTAACTTGAATGGTACTGTTAAATACACCTACTGTAGCTGAAAAAAATGTAAGCACTATTTATTTCATTTGTATTTTTTATTGTATTTGTCCTATTGTTTGCAATTTACATCTCAAAACCAAAATAATAAAGAATCGATAAACTACCGAATTGTGATCTTTAAAAATAAATAAATAAAAAAATGTTGATACTATTTTTCTGCAATATCGGCCAACTTTTGTTGCAGGTACTATTTGGTGGAATTTGGTAACACAGGGATTCTGACCGCTATCTTTCTTAGGTGTTTTGGAAGGTTGCCAAGAGCATTTTACGAAATATTAGACTATACCTCATTATATTTACTTTAACTGTTAGTGATGTCTTAACTATTAAATGTATATGGTTAAATAAATATTTTATGAAACAAGTTATGACTGTAAATTATAATATTGCAAATATATCAAATATTATATTGCAAATAGAAATCGTATAATTTAGAAGTTAATTTAAAAACAATTTAAATGTTTGCATACAAAAAAAAGAAAAGGTTTTTCCTTCTGCTTTACCAAAACCACACCAAATTGTGACGTCAAAACCTAGGTATGTACCAAACTGTCAAGTTTGTGTACTGTTACACCCCTAATATATATATAAAGAAATAGGACTGCTAGTGTAGTGTACTTGTACACTACATACTGCATCACTGTTGTATTCAGAGTGCTGGTGATGGAGGGACATACATTTGTGCAAAAACACAAAAGTAAAGACATGTAAAAGTAGATCATGTCACCATAAGCAAGTTGTCATGGCAAAAGCTTCCCAATAAAAAAAGAAACCAGTTACAGGTGTAATCATGGTTGTAAGGGTTATGTACTACAAGGATATTAGATGGCATCCTCTACAACAGTGGTTCCCAAACCTGCTCAAAATGTGTGTGTGGTTAGTGTCAAAAATACATTCAATGGAATACATCACCTAATGCTGTTTGAAACTCATAAGAAAGTAGTTTGCCTTCAAAACACAACTATTTTTAATGAAATCTGAAATATTTTTGTCCCTTCATGGAAAGTCTGTTCACTCAAAATACAAATGCATCATAACATGCAAAAAGAGATGGTAAAATACATCCATATGAATGGAGCAGATTAATCCAAGGCTTGTATAGACACACAGTAGCATTCTATGATTAACTTATGCTTTTATTCAATCTGTTCATCATATAAAGCCATTGTGTCTCTCCACAAGACTTGGATTTAAGCACTCCATTCATATGGATTTATTTGATCATCTCTAAATGAAAGTTTTGAGCCATCAGAGAACAGACTTTTAATGGAGGCACAGAAACCTCTCAGATTTCATCAAAAACATCTTCAATTACGTTCAGATGCTCCTAAAGGAATTCATACCTCGATAAGCCACACGCAGCCGTAGCCTATAGCCTACATTAAATGAATAGGAACTTTACAAATGATTAATTAATACAAAATTAATTACAAATAAACACAACCTCTTGTGCGCATAACGTATCACCGATTTAATTAATTCGCGTTTACTTAGTTTGCTGAAAAAATCATCTACAGCAAATGAATCAATCAATCAATTTTTAATTTCTTCCTTTCTTTTCTTTTTTTCCCCAAGCGGAATCAAAATCATCCAAAAGTGAGAGTGAGCTGAAATACTGCTCATTTGGCTGTATGACATTGTTTGGTACTTAACTACCGTATCGGCCCGAATATAAGACGACCCTGATTATAAGACGACCCCCCTTTTTCCAGATGTACCTTTTGGAAAAAGGCTTTTTAAAAAACAAATCTTGTTTTTTCTCAGTAAAACACATTTTGTCTTCAATTATTTTCATATTGCATATTTTGCCTATTTTAATTTTTGTTTTGAAAGTATGATAGAAACTGGTCAAATGTATCAACAATCACATTTAAAAAATATACACTTTTTGATAAACCATAAAAAAAACAAAAAACAGGTATCCCATCTGAATTAGGACATTTAGGCTATCCATCTAATAGTAGCCTACCAAAATCTTATTAACAGTAGAAGTTAAATCTTACTGTAGTCTTCGAATCTGGGTACTGTCTTATGTTTTAAAATCACAAAGAGAGTTTGGTCCATCAGGCTAACGTGACCGTCACGACTCATGCAGCTGTAAGCTTTTCTGCTTCTTTAGTTTTTACTCGTGATCTTTACAACACGCATTACATTACGTGTTTCATGGCACACTGGTTTTATGCGTATTTGGCGCCACCTATTGTTGTGGTTGTATTATTGACATGTCAAAGTCTAGACCCTGAATATAAGACGACCGCGTTTTTTCAGACGTATTTCCAAGAAAAAAACATTCTTATATTCGGGTCAATACGGTCCCTAATTAAAATGGTGCGCCGTTAGCATGTCATTAGAAGTCTTCATTAAGGAGCGGGTCGTTTGAAAGCTGCTATTGTGGGACATGATGTTGTGAAAGGGGAAGTCACGTTCACTTCCTTTTGCCGGCTCAATTAAAATTATTACAAAGCCTCAATGGAGACCACTATATTCATGCAAGCCAGAAGTCAGTAGATGCTTTATGATTATAATTAAGCTATGTTTAGAATGGAAGAAGCTAGTTGGTCTAATGGTTACAGAATACTATTCTGACAAAAAACATTTTAATATATATATATATATATATATATATATATATAATGTATACAATTAAAAGAATGGGAAACCATGAAGAATGAGAAAGTAGTGCACTATAGTTATTACATGACATCATGTTGCTTATTTAATCCAGTACTGTTCATAACAGGACATAACTAAAAACAAAAATGTCCGCACTTGAATGGAATGTGTGTAAAATGTTTTTTATTGTGTCTAATTCATCATATATTATGACCTAAAAGTTTTTTTTTAGGGATGCACGATATTTATCAGACAGATAAATTATCAGGCGATATGGGTGAAAATTACGTCATTTTTATTGCTCCAATAGATAAATGAAATCCGATAACTGGATCCGATAAAGTACTCTTGCTGGTAAATTAATCAATCAGTCTGTTTTATCCAAGATTCATCCGCTTTCCGAGAAGTCAGAGATGCTTCTGTTTATCAAGAATCTCCCGCTAATACCCTCACATAACAAATAGACATTAAACAGAGACAAGTGAAAATATATATACTTTGGAGGAGGGTAAGACATGTCGAGGAGTGCAAATTGGAAATCATTTTAAGTTTATTATTATTTATTTTATGTTAAACTATATAATTTCAGAGAAATCTCTATGCCCTATGTATTTTTAAGGATGCACTTTTGTTTTTCTTTTTTTCGAGGTTGACAAATGTCAATGCATTTTATTTATTATGCATTTGAAAAACATGACTTAAAGTCAATATACCATCCTCATCCTCATGCACTAAAGGGTGAATAGATGCATTTCTTTGTTATGCATGAAATACTTGAATTTTGTGAAATGAAATGAAACCATAGTTCTGTTAAACTCTTTCTGTTACTAAGTATTGTGGTGCCTTACACAAAAAATAAACACATTTGAAGAGTCAGGACTGAAGTTTGCTATTATAGTTAGGCCAGAGCTACTAAAATATCAGTTTAATCAGTGCTTCTCAGATTTTCTATTCTCCTGGGTGCACAAATTGTAGATTATATGAAGATTATAACATAAAAATATGAACTTATTGAGTATTGGTATCGACTATGAGAAAGACTATGAGAAGGACTGAAAAATTTAATATCGTGCATCCCTAATCGTGATGCTTTCGGAAAATCTCAGAATCAATGCTGAGTCATTTCTCAATTCGCGATGCATCAATTTATTTTCCCAGCCCTAGTTCTCACTGCAGTAAACATGGTCAAAAGAAAACAAAAAGACTAGAGGTTTACTAGAGGTAAAGTATAAAGAGATGTAGGATATAGCTAAAACAGTAATACAAATAAAAGAATTGGTCATGAGGTGGAAATAAGATGAAGCTCGCATTCAGCTGCTTATTTCAAATGGATATGCATTTCTATAGTCATACTCTTTATCAAAGAACAAAAACAGGCTCTCACATTTACATGACTTTGCATATGCATAAGTGTGATGATTTTATTGCATTGATCCCAATTAAACTGTCTATCTCCAGAGTGAATGCGCAGATGATTGCTGAAATGACTCCTTTTTCTAAACCTCGTCACACTGGGGAAAACAATTAATTCTTTCCAGAATGAGTTTGCAAATGATTTTTCATGCTTATGTGATATTGGAAACTCGTGTCACACTGAAGACACTTGTAAGGCTTCTCTCCAGTGTGAATTCTCATGTGCGTCTTAAGGTTTCCTTTAACTGTGAAGCTCTTTCCACACTCTTGGCAGGTGAAAGGCTTCTCTCCAGTGTGAACTCTCATGTGATCCTCCAGGTTTGCGCTGTTTGTTAAAGTCTTTCCACATTGATGGCACATGTAAGGCTTCTCCCCGATGTGAATTTTTACATGATTCTCAAGGTGACGCCTGTCTGTGAAACTCCTTTCACACTGATGACATACAAAACAGTCCTCTCCTGAGTGAATCCTCATGTGATGATTATTAAAGTGTGCTTTAAATTTGAAACTCTTTCCACACTGATCACAAACAAATGGATAATCTCCACCAGTGTGAATTCTCATGCGAGTCTTAAAATGTTCATTTTGCATGAAACTCTTCCCACTTAGTTTGCAAGAGTAAGGCTTTTCTCCAGTGTGATTTTTCATGTGGCCATTAAGATTTCTTTTCCATTTATAACTCTTGCCACAATGAGAGCAGATGAACGGCTTCTGTTCAGTGTGAATGCTCATGTGAGTCTTAAGATTTTCTTTTCGTCTGAAGCTCTTCCCACACAGTTTGCAGGAGTAGGGCTTTTCTCCAGTGTGATTTGTCATGTGGGTATTAAGATCTCTTTTCTGTCTAAAACTCTTTCCACACTGAGAGCAGATGAACGGCTTCTCTCCAGTGTGAACTCGCATGTGATTCTTAAGATTGTCTTTTCGTCTGAAGCTCTTCCCACACAGTTTGCAGGAGTAAAGCTTTTCTCCAGTGTGATTTGTCATGTGGGTATTAAGATCTTTTTTCTGTCTAAAACTCTTGCCACACTGAGAGCAGATGAACGGCTTCTCTCCAGTGTGAACGCGCATGTGAGTCTTAAGATGTCCTTTTAGTAAGAAACTCTTTCCACACAGTTTGCAGGAGTAAGGCTTCACTCCAGTGTGGATTTTCAAGTGGACTCTAAAGCTGTCTTTTAAACTAAAACTCTTTCCACATTGTTCACAGGTGTAATGCTTCTCTCCAGTCTGAATTCTCATCTGGACTTTAAGGTTTCTAGTTTCTGTTTTATCAGTCTGTGAGTAGCTAAAAGATTCATCACCAGTCATGAAGTTTTTTTCTTCCATTTCATTTAGATCTTGACTCTCCTCTTTCAGTGCCATCAGGTCTAGGGTGAAAAGAAACTAAAACAAGTTAACACCAGTTTAATGTCTCAAAGCATCATACATATAAGCATTTAACACTTCTTCTTAATACTGTTAACTCTTAACTTTCCTACGAATACAACCCAAATATTACCCCTCATAAAAACCATGGAAGAGCACTGTACACATTTAGGTTGGGATCCTGCGGGTGGTCAAAAAATATACTGCGGGTCCCCCTTGATTTAAAAAGAAGAATGGAGTCAACATGTTCAGAAAAGACTTAAAGTGGGTTCCCTTTCGATACTTCACTCGTACTGCGTCGCTAGATGCTTATGGGGAAAAACTCCTTTTTCTCAGAGGACTGAAGCCTTTACAATCACGCAGTGTAACTGCACGGCCATTGGTTCGATCTTCCCTTCAATCTTCCCTTCGCTGATCTATGGGACTTGAAGCGCTCGACGTTGACACGCCTCGCTGCGGAGAGATTCTGCATTTTCCTCTGCGCCTCTCTGCTGTTCCCGCCCGCTCTACGATCCGCGTTCGGCGCAGATGTCAGCTCGTCCCCTGCCACCATCCGGCGAGTCTAAAAAAGTCATTGCGGGATTGTACTGCACGCTGACGACAGCCACTCAGAGTGCGTTTAACTGTTTGGGCAAGCCCCATGCAGAAGCCGCTCTGACCGAGATGGAGTGTTCACACTGCATGAACATGTAGTCACATGATCGCTTTCTTTTCAGAGAGCTACTCTCTCGCGCCCACCCGTTTTCTTCCTCCCAGGGACCTGTGAGGAAAAAACAACGGGGCAAGGGGACTGAGCGCTCGGCTACGAGTGAGCTCATGCCGGGCCAGATCCCGCTTGCCTCGCCAAGCAGAGAGGGTTCACCCGTACTCTCTGAACACTGAGACTAGCATCCCTTAGCTGATGCAAGCGACTCGGTCTCGTTCGGTGTGATGGAGGACGAGCTATTAGATGACAGCATGTCTCTAATAGCGTCAGATGCGGAGGAGATGTCGAGCTCTACTATCAACCCCGCCCCTTTGCCATCTGCCGATCCCAGCGACGCCAAGCAAGGGATGGACACCGAACTTTTCCATGTCCTCTCTAAAATGGTCGAAGAGCTGGGACTGGAGTGGTCTACACCGGAGGAGCCCACTCGTAGCTGTCTGGACGAATGGTTCCTGCCGGGGCACCGCCAGGCCCCTCGTCAACGAGCCTTCCCGTTTTTCCCGGAAGTCCACGACAAGCTCACGAAATCGTGGCTCGCTCCCTACTCAGCTCGCCTTCGCACATCCTCTTCTTCTGCACTCTCCTCAGTGGATGGCGCTGAGGAAAAAGGCTATGAAAAACTGCATCCTCTCAATGAGTCAGTGGCTGCACACCTCTGCCCAACCACTGCAATTGGATGGAAAGCGAAGGTCGTTCACCTCTCCAAGCCCTGCAGAACAACTTCTGCCCTCACTGGACAAGCGTACTCAGGACAAACTCCTCCAAGTCATGGATGAGTACGGACCCGACCCCGCAGCCTTCAAGGAGCTGTGCAGTGTAACAGACCTGGCTTTGCGAGCTATGAAGGCTACAGCACAGGCCATCGGAAGGTCAATGGCCAGCTTAGTGGTTTTGGAATGCCACTTATGTCTAAACCTCACTGAGATTAAGGAGGCTGACAAGGTCCCCTTCATCGACTCTCCGGTCTCCCCTACAGGGCTGTTTGGACCCGGCGTCGAGGGATTTGCAGTGAGTTTTACAGCAGTACAGAAGTCATACCAGGCAATGCGGCACTTCCTGCCTAAGTGCTCCAGCTCTGCAACGGCCCCCAGTCGCCCCAGACCTACACCAGCACAGCAGCCAGCAAAACCTGCGCCGCTGCCCGCTCAGACTACTCAAAAGGCTGAGCCCCAACAGCGCTCCCGCTCGGCCAGAAACTACCCTTTTCCAAAGCGACAAGGACTACGGCCCAAGCTGACGTTGGATCCTGCGCCTCAGGTGTCATCCTGATCTGCTGGACAGAAGAGGAGGGGGCAAAGTCTCACCAGCACCAGACCACCCCCAAAACACTTTGTTTCTGGGAGCAGTTATCGACTCAGTGCACATGAGGGCGGTAGTCACGCCAAAACGTGCACTGGCCATACAACAGCTCACGGAGTCTTTCAAAATCGGAGCCTCTCGACCTCTCAAATCATTTCAAAACATGCTGAGCCTCATGGCCTCTGCATCTCCGGTACTACAGCTGGGCCTGCTCCACATGAGAGACTTTCAGTACTGGCTGAAACCTCAAATTCCTCCCCGTGTGTGGCATCACGGACGCATTTGTGTGAGGGTAAGCCAGGCCTGTGTAACAGCTCTGGCCCCTTGGAAAGACCCACAGTGGTTCAAGCACAGCGTGACTATAGGCTTGATTCACAGAAGGAAGGTTGTCTCAACAGATGCATCCAACACAGGTTGGGGAGCTCTGTGCGAAGGCAGATCGACCTTCGGCTCCTGGTCAGATGCAGAAGGCTGGCTACACATCAACTGCCTTGAGACAATGGCAGTATGTGGAGCCCTTCAGACCTTCTTACCGGACCTGAAGGGACACCACGTGCTAGTCTGCTCAGACAGCATGACAGTGTTGTCCTATATAAATCGCCTGGGCAGGCTCACCTCAAAACGCCTTTTCAAGATGGTAAAACGCCTCTTGGAGTGGGCGCATCTCAACCTGCGTTCACTGAGGGCAGCACATGTGCCCGGCATATTGAACCGAGGAGCAGATCTCCCTGAGAGTGTCCTGAATACTATCTCACAGGCTAGAGCCCCATCTACGAGACACCTCTATGCCCTTAAGTGGTCGGTCTTTTCCGCCTGGTGCACAACCCATGGCAAAGACCCAGTTTCATGTGACATATCGGTGATATTGTCCTACTTTCAAGACCTGTTGGACAAGGGCCACTCCCCCTTCACCGCTCAAGGTCTATGTGGCAGCTATAGCAGCTTCCCATGCTCCTATAGCTGGACAGTCGGTGGGCCGGAACTTAGTTGTCCATATCCTGAGAGGATCCAGGAGACTCAATCTGCCCCGGTCCCCCACGGCCCCTGAGTGGGACCTGCCCACGGTCCTGAGAGCCCTCAAGGGCCCCCCCTTTGAGCCACTACAGTCTGCAGACTTGAAAACCCTGTCATTGAAAACCACTCTGCTACTGGCTTTAACATCGGTTAAAGGAGTAGGTGACTTGCAGTCTCTCTGGATAAGTCCTGCCTGTCTTGAGTTTGGGCCTAACGACTCCAAAGTTGCCCTAAAACCAAGACATGGGTACGTTCCTAAGGTGCTCTACACCCTGTTTAGAGACCAGGTTATGAGGAGGAGCCTTCTGAGGAGGACCAGGAGTTTAACTTTCTCTGCCCAGTTAGGGCGCTGAAAATTTACATCGAGTCGGTCGGAACAACTTTTTGTATGCTTTGGTGGCCACACCAAAGGGTCCCCGGTCACAAAGCAAAGGATATTTGTGCGGCGGCCGGCTAGGCCTTGCCGTCCACTTTCACCAGGTTCTATAACTTGGAAGTTTCGGCCTTGCAGGCTCGGATTCTATCTGCTTAAATGGATACGCGCCTGCTTAAGGTGGTCTATTTCTTCAGGCATTGCCTGTTTTTTCAGGTATGCTCTTGGCCATTTCAGTAGTGCTGAGGCTGTACAAAACCGTTGGAACGATTATCCAAGGCCGGGCTGACCTCAGGGAGTTCAGCATCTTGCCACCCACAGGGCTCACCCTGTGTATAATTGGTCCCTCTGAGCCTTTTATGCTCAAGGCCAGTTAATGTTAGTCGTTCCTCTTACATGACACGGCGGGATTGTATTGGTTTCCCATAAGCATCTAGTGACGCAGTACGAGTGAAGTATCGAAAGGGAATGTACTCGGTTATTTACGGGAACGAGTACTGTGTCGCTAGATGCTTATGGGAAGAACCTCTTTTTTCGCCGAGGACTGAAGCCTTTACAGTCACGCAGTGTTACTGCACGGCCATTGATTCGCACCCATTCTGGCAGGGCTTTGTCGCCATAAGCTTGTACAGCTCCGTTGCTGAGCCATTGGTTCGTTTTTTTATTTACTGCATGAATCAATGGCCGTGCAGTAACACTGCGTGACTGTAAAGGCTTCAGTCCTCGGCGAAAAAAGAGGTTCTTCCCATAAGCATCTAGCGACACAGTACTCGTTCCCGTATCTCAGGGAACCGAGGTTACATAAGTAACAGAGTACGTTTTATTATAAAAAACAAAAACAAGGGGGAAGTCTGATATTCTGACAAATTTCCAAATTAAACTGCACTTTCACAAAAATGGTTAATGATTACAAACTGTTTCCAAAACTGCTACATTTTCTACATTTTATGATGTCCAAACTGCACTGAATACATGGTATGCTGGCCCATATTGCAAAAAGTTACTTCGCTACATCTGCCACAACAGTGCCATGTAAAAGACTTCTATTTGGCAGGCTACATTGTGCAGTAGAAGAGGTCATCTGAAACTGTGAACAAGCTAGTCTGCCTGAGCAACTGGTTGAAAGAAAAGTAGACTGTGTAACTGGTTTACAATGTTGCACAGATGCACACTGCTTCAAGTAATCGTCTCCAACCAATAAAGTAGAGACTGTTCACTCAGTCTCTTCATAGACATTATGGAATCCCATTCCTATTACAGACCTGCTTATTGCTGCATTCATTTGAATTGATGTTACTAATTAGAGTTGATATTACTATTTTACTTACTAATGTTACTAACAAGCAGTTTGCAGTTAAGTTACTTATGACTTTATAGCAGACATTACTTTGCATCATTTGTTGGTATCTGCTAGATATGTCTGCAGTTCATATGTTCCCTGTCAATGTAAAATGCTCCCTAGTACTTTTGCACTCAATGATTTCAGAGATTGTTCTTGAATACTTGTTAAATAAATGCTAATGATTTAGATAAACCTGAACAATCTGTTTCCTTAAACCAGTTTGTATGCATTTCTTTATTTTAACACTTTACGTTTACAACTAAGTCCTAGCATTCAAAACAAGATAAATGGTGTATGCTTAATTTCACAATAAGGGTGCGATTAATCAAAATTGCAAATTTTAATCAATTGACAACATTAATATTTACATAGTTTAATGCAGCTCAAAATTATATGATGCTATAAGATTAATGTTTTAAATATAGAAATTTGAATAAACAGTCAGGTCCGGAAGTATTCGGGCTCCTGATGACAGGCAGTCACTGACTGCAAATGATTTTCATCCTAGTATTAAAAATGTGCTTATATTTACAATTACATCACTTTGTCCAAATACTATTGTGCTCCTGAAAATGGAGGTATTTTGCTTAAAGGCACAATATGTAATTTTCGTCACTAGAGGGCGCGTATTCAAAATAAACAAATAGACAAAGGCGTAGTTAGATGACGCCGTGACTGAGTGTGGAATCATGGGAGTTGTGGTCTTCATCCGCACAGCCGATGCAATCCGACGGGACTCGGGCAGAAATCATGTTCATGGATGAGCTAATGATTTAGTAACGTAGTAGAATGAAGCAGGGTGAGGCTGAAAGCTGTCGAAGCGAAACGAGGCGCTGAACGAGCGCGACACACGGCTCGATTGCTATCATTTAAAACATATTACAAAAATTCTAACTGTTTTTGTTTTTTAATGTGTAAATGTGCCTTACAAATAAACTGAATGAATCACACAAAAAGGTGACAAACTGCATTTCTTTCTCAAAATGAGAACAATTTTGTCAGTCTTATTTCCTTTTAAATGTCATTATTTCAAGGAGCAAAGACGTTTTGATTAGTATGCCTGGAAAGAAAGTAATGCTTACATAGGACTGGGTGACATAGCTAAAAAATTTATTAAAGATATAATGTTTCATATCATTCGGTATCGACCTTTTTTAAAACAAAGAGCAATAGATTTTTTTTTTTATTTAACCACTGCGTTTTTAAATTAACCCAATTTATTGAGACAAACAACAAATATTTTTTGTTATAACAGTCAAACACACAATAAAAATTAAACAAATATCTAATTTCTGATGTTTTATATGCAGATTAAATAGGTCTGAAGGAAACTTTTGGCTTGTCTCCCGAGGCCACAGGAGGGCGCAATGAGCAAAATAATGCAGCACACTTAAATTGTCAATGCAAGGAAATAAATGTCTATTAAAAAACCTGCATTATGTCTAAATTAACTCATATGAATCAAATATAATTTCGTAAATTGCATAAACAATTATGAACAAAACAGCATCATGTATTTATGCATTGCTTAATACAAAGAGCCGAAGCGCCATTCACACAGACTGCATATAAAAACATACGAGACACAGTGAAAAGGAATAAACCTCCACAAATTCGTGACGTGTTTTCTAAAAGTTTAAACTGTTTTAACTTTGCATGGCTTTCTATACATCTCTTGCATGAGACGCGAGTGCAGCAGTCATATTTGTCTGTCTAGAAAATGTGCTGAATATGCGTTCTGTGTGAATGGCTTGGTTTTGGTTTGAACCTAATCAAGATCTTCTCCGCATTGAGCTTCTATATTTCTCTAATATTTTTAATGAATAATGAATTATTTTTCCCAATTTATGTGCTGATGTCATTGAAAGAAAATGCACTGACTTATAATTTTTCCTCCCATCTAATATTTTTCCACCACTATGTTCCTTTAATGGCTCAGTAAAACAGAGATAAAGAAATGAAGGACTAATGAAACCTGTTTGTTCCTCAGGATCTTCATGCTTGACTTCATTCTCCACGTCTTCACTCTCCTCTGTAATAAACGCCATCTTTGTTTGTTGTTCTTCAGGATCTTCATGTTTGACAGTAAAAGCTTCTTCAATCCTCATGTCTTCACTCTCCTCTTTAATAAACTCCATCTTTATAACAGTGTGTTGCTTCACCAGGAGTTTTTCTGCGTGTTTGAACACTTTGTCCTGTTTAAGATGAGAAAAATTAACAGACACGTCTCAGTCAGCGCACTAGTTCAGTAGTCAGCGCACTAGTTCAGTAGACAGCGCACTAGTTCAGTAGTCAGTTCGGTAGTCAGCGCACTAGTGCGGTAGTCAGCTCACTAGTGCGGTAGTCAGCTCACTAGTGCGGTAGTCAGAGCACTAGTTCGGCAGTCAGCGCACTAGTTCAGCAGTCAGAGCACTAGTTCAGTAGTCAGTGCACTAATTCATTAGTCAGCGCACTAGTGCAGTAGTCAGAGCACTAGTTCAGTAGTCAGTGCACTAGTTCGGTAGTCAGAGCACTAGTTCGGTAGTCAGCGCACTAGTTCGGTAGTCAGCGCACTAGTGCGGTAGTCAGCGCACTAGTTCAGTAGTCAGCGCTGCAGTAGTCAGCGCACTAATGCAGTAGTCAGCGCACTAGTTCAGTAGTCAGCGCACTAGTGAGGGAGTCAGCGCACTAGTGCGGTAGTCAGCGCACTACTTCAGTAGTCAGCGCACTACTTCAGTAGTCTAGTTCAGTAGTCAGCGCACTAGTGCAGTAGTCAGCACACTACTTCAGTAGTCAGCGCACTACTTCAGTAGTCTAGTTCAGTAGTCAGCTCAATAATTCAGGAGTCTAGTTCAGTAGTCAGCTCAATAATTCAGGAGTCTAGTTCAGTAGTCAGCTCAATAATTCAGGAGTCTAGTTCAGTAGTCAGCTCAATAATTCAGGAGTCTAGTTCAGTAGTCAGCTCAATAATTCAGGAGTCTAGTTCAGTAGTCAGCTCAATAATTCAGGAGTCTAGTTCAGTAGTCAGCTCAATAATTCAGGAGTCTAGTTCAGTAGTCAGCTCAATAATTCAGGAGTCTAGTTCAGTAGTCAGCTCAATAATTCAGGAGTCTAGTTCAGTAGTCAGCTCAATAATTCAGGAGTCTAGTTCAGTAGTCAGCTCAATAATTCAGGAGTCTAGTTCAGTAGTCAGCTCAATAATTCAG
This sequence comes from Sinocyclocheilus grahami, assembly GCF_001515645.1. Lineage (NCBI taxonomy): Eukaryota > Metazoa > Chordata > Actinopteri > Cypriniformes > Cyprinidae > Sinocyclocheilus > Sinocyclocheilus grahami. The sequence continues at coordinate 37,079 of NW_015506491.1, read as the reverse complement.
GAGTCTAGTTCAGTAGTCAGCTCAATAATTCAGGAGTCTAGTTCAGTAGTCAGCTCAATAATTCAGGAGTCTAGTTCAGTAGTCAGCTCAATAATTCAGGAGTCTAGTTCAGTAGTCAGCTCAATAATTCAGGAGTCTAGTTCAGTAGTCAGCTCAATAATTCAGGAGTCTAGTTCAGTAGTCAGCTCAATAATTCAGGAGTCTAGTTCAGTAGTCAGCTCAATAATTCAGGAGTCTAGTTCAGTAGTCAGCTCAATAATTCAGGAGTCTAGTTCAGTAGTCAGCTCAATAATTCAGGAGTCTAGTTCAGTAGTCAGCTCAATAATTCAGGAGTCTAGTTCAGTAGTCAGCTCAATAATTCAGGAGTCTAGTTCAGTAGTCAGCTCAATAATTCAGGAGTCTAGTTCAGTAGTCAGCTCAATAATTCAGGAGTCTAGTTCAGTAGTCAGCTCAATAATTCAGGAGTCTAGTTCAGTAGTCAGCTCAATAATTCAGGAGTCTAGTTCAGTAGTCAGCTCAATAATTCAGGAGTCTAGTTCAGTAGTCAGCTCAATAATTCAGGAGTCTAGTTCAGTAGTCAGCTCAATAATTCAGGAGTCTAGTTCAGTAGTCAGCTCAATAATTCAGGAGTCTAGTTCAGTAGTCAGCTCAATAATTCAGGAGTCTAGTTCAGTAGTCAGCTCAATAATTCAGGAGTCTAGTTCAGTAGTCAGCTCAATAATTCAGGAGTCTAGTTCAGTAGTCAGCTCAATAATTCAGGAGTCTAGTTCAGTAGTCAGCTCAATAATTCAGGAGTCTAGTTCAGTAGTCAGCTCAATAATTCAGGAGTCTAGTTCAGTAGTCAGCTCAATAATTCAGGAGTCTAGTTCAGTAGTCAGCTCAATAATTCAGGAGTCTAGTTCAGTAGTCAGCTCAATAATTCAGGAGTCTAGTTCAGTAGTCAGCTCAATAATTCAGGAGTCTAGTTCAGTAGTCAGCTCAATAATTCAGGAGTCTAGTTCAGTAGTCAGCTCAATAATTCAGGAGTCTAGTTCAGTAGTCAGCTCAATAATTCAGGAGTCTAGTTCAGTAGTCAGCTCAATAATTCAGGAGTCTAGTTCAGTAGTCAGCTCAATAATTCAGGAGTCTAGTTCAGTAGTCAGCTCAATAATTCAGGAGTCTAGTTCAGTAGTCAGCTCAATAATTCAGGAGTCTAGTTCAGTAGTCAGCTCAATAATTCAGGAGTCTAGTTCAGTAGTCAGCTCAATAATTCAGGAGTCTAGTTCAGTAGTCAGCTCAATAATTCAGGAGTCTAGTTCAGTAGTCAGCTCAATAATTCAGGAGTCTAGTTCAGTAGTCAGCTCAATAATTCAGGAGTCTAGTTCAGTAGTCAGCTCAATAATTCAGGAGTCTAGTTCAGTAGTCAGCTCAATAATTCAGGAGTCTAGTTCAGTAGTCAGCTCAATAATTCAGGAGTCTAGTTCAGTAGTCAGCTCAATAATTCAGGAGTCTAGTTCAGTAGTCAGCTCAATAATTCAGGAGTCTAGTTCAGTAGTCAGCTCAATAATTCAGGAGTCTAGTTCAGTAGTCAGCTCAATAATTCAGGAGTCTAGTTCAGTAGTCAGCTCAATAATTCAGGAGTCTAGTTCAGTAGTCAGCTCAATAATTCAGGAGTCTAGTTCAGTAGTCAGCTCAATAATTCAGGAGTCTAGTTCAGTAGTCAGCTCAATAATTCAGGAGTCTAGTTCAGTAGTCAGCTCAATAATTCAGGAGTCTAGTTCAGTAGTCAGCTCAATAATTCAGGAGTCTAGTTCAGTAGTCAGCTCAATAATTCAGGAGTCTAGTTCAGTAGTCAGCTCAATAATTCAGGAGTCTAGTTCAGTAGTCAGCTCAATAATTCAGGAGTCTAGTTCAGTAGTCAGCTCAATAATTCAGGAGTCTAGTTCAGTAGTCAGCTCAATAATTCAGGAGTCTAGTTCAGTAGTCAGCTCAATAATTCAGGAGTCTAGTTCAGTAGTCAGCTCAATAATTCAGGAGTCTAGTTCAGTAGTCAGCTCAATAATTCAGGAGTCTAGTTCAGTAGTCAGCTCAATAATTCAGGAGTCTAGTTCAGTAGTCAGCTCAATAATTCAGGAGTCTAGTTCAGTAGTCAGCTCAATAATTCAGGAGTCTAGTTCAGTAGTCAGCTCAATAATTCAGGAGTCTAGTTCAGTAGTCAGCTCAATAATTCAGGAGTCTAGTTCAGTAGTCAGCTCAATAATTCAGGAGTCTAGTTCAGTAGTCAGCTCAATAATTCAGGAGTCTAGTTCAGTAGTCAGCTCAATAATTCAGGAGTCTAGTTCAGTAGTCAGCTCAATAATTCAGGAGTCTAGTTCAGTAGTCAGCTCAATAATTCAGGAGTCTAGTTCAGTAGTCAGCTCAATAATTCAGGAGTCTAGTTCAGTAGTCAGCTCAATAATTCAGGAGTCTAGTTCAGTAGTCAGCTCAATAATTCAGGAGTCTAGTTCAGTAGTCAGCTCAATAATTCAGGAGTCTAGTTCAGTAGTCAGCTCAATAATTCAGGAGTCTAGTTCAGTAGTCAGCTCAATAATTCAGGAGTCTAGTTCAGTAGTCAGCTCAATAATTCAGGAGTCTAGTTCAGTAGTCAGCTCAATAATTCAGGAGTCTAGTTCAGTAGTCAGCTCAATAATTCAGGAGTCTAGTTCAGTAGTCAGCTCAATAATTCAGGAGTCTAGTTCAGTAGTCAGCTCAATAATTCAGGAGTCTAGTTCAGTAGTCAGCTCAATAATTCAGGAGTCTAGTTCAGTAGTCAGCTCAATAATTCAGGAGTCTAGTTCAGTAGTCAGCTCAATAATTCAGGAGTCTAGTTCAGTAGTCAGCTCAATAATTCAGGAGTCTAGTTCAGTAGTCAGCTCAATAATTCAGGAGTCTAGTTCAGTAGTCAGCTCAATAATTCAGGAGTCTAGTTCAGTAGTCAGCTCAATAATTCAGGAGTCTAGTTCAGTAGTCAGTGCACTACTTCAGTAGTCTAGTTCAGTAGTCAGTGCACTAGTTCAGTAGTCTAGTTCAGTAGTCAGCACACTACTTCAGTAGTCTAGTTCAGTAGTAAGCGCACTAGTTCAGTAGTCTAGATCAGTAGTCAGCGCACTACTTCAGTAGTCTAGATCAGTAGTCAGCGCACTACTTCAGTAGTCTAGATCAGTAGTCAGCGCACTACTTCAGTAGTCTAGATCAGTAGTCAGCGCACTACTTCAGTAGTCTAGATCAGTAGTCAGTGCACTACTTCAGTAGTCTAGTTCAGTAGTCAGCGCACTAGTAAGGGAGTTAAGAGTCAGAGTTAATGAGCTGATTAGACAAAAACACTCAAAACTAGCACTACAAATAATAAAAGAACACAGATCATGCAGACAATTAATATTTAGGCATTTATGATTTACATTTGGCATGTATTGATTTGTGGATTATATTTAATTGATGATATTTTGATGTAAACTTTTGTCAGTTGATTTGTAGAAGTAGTCATAGCATGTGTGTGTTGTTATTCTTGTTGCCTTTAGATGCTGTAATTCGAGTTCTTATCAACAATTAATCGTTTGATTTGGTTTTTAAAAGCTCAGTTTCTCTATCATTTCTCTGTCAAACTGTAAGAATGGGTTGTATTGGTTTATACACTTTAAACGATTAAAAAACCAAACCTTTTTCCCAACAGAATCGCGCAGCGCAGCCTTATGACGTCATACTGCCACGCCAAAATAAAAGTCCCGTTCAGACGAAATAGAAACGCACATGCAGAAAACACATTCAAATGATCAGATAAAGGATTGCTACAGAGGGCAAATAACAGATTCCCAAAGTTATTAACACCACTGTACTGTTTTCAAAATGTTAGCTTATTTAAAAATATAATTATACCAACTACTGAGCATTTGTGATATTCTCAATCATAAATAAAAGTCCAGTATCTCGATCTTTATATTGCAAATGATTGGAAAGAGCTGTTGAATATTTCAAACTCAATAAGAATTTGTTGTTAAACTTTAAATTTCTGGCTGCAGAAACTAAAATTGAATACTTACCATGATTTATAAATCTTATTTCATCTCAGTTTTTCCACAGAATATATAATAATTAAAATCAAAACTTTGTTTTGTTAAAGAGCATTATATTAAAGGGCCACGATGACCGTGCATTACAGTAAGTCTTACTATAATCTGTCTCCTTCATTTTAATCTAACAATACGAGGAAGGAATCACTTGCTGCTCTTGACTGAACTGCTCTTGAAGCTTTAACGATCAGTTTGTTCGTAATGAACACACTACTTTTTACATTTGATTATTTTTCTTACTTGAATGTTTCTTTTTAGATGTACATTTAAGTAATGCAATCTTTGTTCTTATTTTTAACTTTTATGTGCGAGGGAGTGACAATATCGAGAGATTCACAGCTGAGAGCCAAAGGATGACTCCACTCTCGCGGTTGATGTTCTTCATGTTCTTGTTGTTTTGGGATGTATACAGCATGCAAGGGTTTCTTCTCCAGTTTCAGTGTATCTGTGTGGCAGAATTACAGCGCCACATACTGGTCTGGCATGTATACTACACCGGTTTGAGTCGGTTTCAGTGGTTTCGTGTGTACGTAGATATTTCTCGAGATGACGCCGTGTTTACAGAATTATTTTTTAAAAGTCGGATAGGGAAAGCTCTGGCTTCGTGTGGATGAGCCCTTATATACAGCTAACTGGTCAAAGGATCTGGTCTGTACATTCATCCAAATAAGCTTAACTGATGAGCAAGAAGTTTTTATTTTCTTACAACTGGGATGTTAAAGAGGAAGCTGTGTATCTTGTTGTTTTGGGATGTATACAGCATGCAAGGGTTTCTTCTCCAGTTTCAGTGTATCTGTGTGGCAGAATTACAGCGCCACATACTGGTCTGGCATGTATACTACACCGGTTTGAGTCGGTTTCAGTGGTTTCGTGTGTACGTAGATATTTCTCGAGACGACGCCGTGTTTACAGAATTATTTTTTAAAAGTCGGATAGGGAAAGCTCTGGCTTCGTGTGGATGAGCCCTTATATACAGCTAACTGGTCAAAGGAGCTGGTCTGTACATTCATCCAAATAAGCTTAACTGATGAGCAAGAAAGTTTTTATTTTCTTACAACTGGGATGTTAAAGAGGAAGCTGTGTGTCTTGAGATATCTGTAGAAGTCTTAGGGAGTGAGAATTCAGTTATGAGATATTCAAAGGTTTTGAGTGTCTCTCCTTCTAATAGTTGATGGATGTATTTTGTTTGGTTTTCTTCAGGGTCCAGTTTCTAAAGCTAGAGTCTATCGTCAAGAGATGTTAACAAAGAAAGCCACTTGGCAGACTGTCAACCTTTCACACTTCTCTCTATCCCAAGTAAGTAATCTCTGACCATTTTCACAATTTGTACTTGGGTTATAATAGGGCCCAAATACTTAATCCTCTCTTATGGCGCAGATGTTATTTGTTAGCAGTGTTGGGGGTAACGCATTACAAGTAACGTGAGTTACGTTATCAGATTACTTTTTGTCAAGCAACTAGTGAAGTAACGCATTACTTTTTAATTCACAAGAGAATATCTGAGTTACTTTTTCAAATAAGTAACGCAAGTTACTTTTTGACTGACAGCTCTGGTGTCGCCATGGTGACAGAACTCAGAAGATGTTACTGTAGTTCTAAAAAAAATATGAATATGCATTAATTCATCTCACTCACAAAACAAACACACACACAGATTCAGTATTCCGCAAAATTAATAAAAATAAAAAGTTGATCACAAAAAAATTTAAATAATGCAACTCAGAATATGACGCAAACCTGCAATAATTAAATGTTAAACAACACAAATATGCTTTATGTATTTAATCCCGTTCTATTAAGCAATGTCTTTGCTTCTGACCTTCGATGATCCAGTTTTTTAAGCAAAAATTACTCTAGACAAACATTTGTGTCTTTGTTTATTGCTGAAATGTGTTGAAATGTCTTCTTCTGCATTCTACTGTACTTTCCCTTCAGCCTGAGGCTTATTCATTTCACTTTTGGTGTGTAAAGGCTTTTATATTTGCCAAAAATATAACTTTTTTATTTTAAAAACAAACAAGCAAGCCCTGTCCAGATTTAAAAAGTAACACAACGCATTACTTTCCATAAAAAGTAACTAAGTAACATAATTAGTTACTTTTTTATGGAGTAATTCAATATTGTAATGCATTACTTTTAAAAGTAACTTTCCCTAACACTGTTTGTTACTTGTAGTCAGTGAGTTGTACAGCAAGTTGTACCTACAAAAAGAGACCGCAGTACCAACAGCTACTAAGAGAAGATGGAGTGGTCATGTTAAAAGTACGTTAAACGTTAAATACGTTTTATAAGAACTGCATCATTAAAACAAACGTAATCATCCAGGTTCCACCAGTTGTAAGACCACCAACACCCAGAGAGGCACATCTTCTCAGCGAACATGGCTTTAATGTTCACCAGTGTGCATTTTATGCATTAATGGAAACAGATTTCACTCAGAAACAAGCACAACACTATCTAGAAGAATAAATCATGCAGTATTTACAGAAAACGAGGCAGTGGCACTGGTTAGGTCATTTGTTGACGTGGGCTTTATCATTCCCGTTAGCACGGCCAGATTTAGCAAGGTTAAAGACAGACAAACAGGGACCGTTTACTGATTCGGAGACTGTGAACGATTGCATGCTAGCAGTCGCACAAGAGATTGTAATAAAACCAGAAACAACATAATTGCCTCTATTCAGAAAATTACAATGTCTGCCACGTCAACTAGACGAAGAGTTGAAATACTGAAATGTAACAATGTAGCAAAGTTAAACAGTTACAAACAAAAGAAGTTTCAGAGCTCTGCATTACAGTTACAGTGCTGTGCAAATATGTTGATTATTGACACTTGCTTTGAATTTTGTGCACAATGTTCATAGCTCTTGCAACGTTAAACTGCAACCGTTTTTTTTTATGACTTAAAAAAAGAAAAGAGTTTTAAGTAAATATCATTAAAAGGCTAAATACTGGATACAACGTGTGTGCATGTTTTTTTAATATATGACCTGTAACAAAAACAACATAGAAGTTATAACACAATAATATATAATAGGTTTTAAGAGTATGGTAAAAGTTTGGCCTGCATCATATTTACATTTTATATATCTGGCCCTCAAAGAAGAGTAGTTGAAGACCCCTGCTCTATGCATAAAGTATGTATTCTACAACAATACAGTACATCACATCTATTCTATAAATGAACGTGCTATTGAATCTACAGCTTTGCTAAAAGAACTCAGTTGTGCAGTCAATGAAATACACTATTATTTTTGGAAACACTTTAGATTAGGGAACACAATCACTATTAACAAAGTTTTCCCTCAATAAACTCCTAATTGGCTGTGTATTAATAGTAAGTACGGTAGTAGTTGTTTAGATGGGTTTAGAATATGGTCATGCAGAATAAGGTATAAGTACTAATAAACAGCCAATATGCTAGAAATATGCATGCTAATAAGCAACTAGTTAGTAGTGAATAATGTTCCCTAATCTAAAGTGGTATAATTTGATTAGTAAATTATATAAGGAGTTACAGATGTTTTAAAGAACACTGTTTACAATTGTTCAGTGTGTGAATTTCTATTATTTATTTTTTAACGCGTTAACCAGACTTTTATGTTGGTCTGGTAATGTAACATGTCTTAACACGAGTAATACGATGCTCATTTTCAGACCACTCATTTGCGTACTAACATGGTGGACAGCTGTTAATCACCCTTTTAGATCTACTAACTGTAATACTGTACAAGGCCAACACTGACTCCATATTGAATTGGTCAAGTGTTTAACAAATAGTAGAGCGTTCTTGAGTAAACTTCCAATGCCACGTTAAGAATAGCCCCCTGGAAACCAGACATTGCTGAGACTGCAACGCGTACCGAATCCATGAACGGTTTCACAGCAGGTTTCAGGAGTGTTTCCTCATGTGGCAGTTAAAGTTAGCTTTACTTCTGAAACTGCTGCCACACTGAACACAAACGAAGGGCTTCTCTCCGCTGTGAACTCTCATGTGAGTGGACAGATTTCCTTTCTGTGTGAAGCTCTTTCCGCACTGAGGGCAGGTGTGAGGCTTCTCTCCGCTGTGCACTCTCGTGTGGCTCTTCAGGTCTTCTCTGCGAATGAAGCGTCTCCCACACACTCTGCAGGAGTACGGCTTCTCTCCGCTGTGAATTCTCAAGTGGATTTCAAGGCTTCTTTTCTCAGTGAAGCGATGTCCACACTGTTGGCAGGAGTACGGGGTCTCTCCGGTGTGGACTTTCATATGAAGAGTAAGGCTTACTTTCTGAGTGAAGCTCTTTCCACACTGCTGGCAGGTGAAAGGTTTCTCTCCGGTGTGGATTCTCGTGTGGACTTTAAGGTTTTCTTTTTGTTTGAAGCTCTTTCCACACTGCTGGCAGGTGAAAGGTTTCTCTCCGGTGTGGATTCTCGTGTGGACTTTAAGGTTTTCTTTTTGTTTGAAGCTCTTTCCACACTGCTGGCAGGTGAAAGGTTTCTCTCCGGTGTGGATTCTCGTGTGGACTTTAAGGTTTTCTTTTTGTTTGAAGCTCTTTCCACACTGCTGGCAGGTGAAAGGTTTCTCTCCGGTGTGGATTCTCGTGTGGACTTTAAGGTTTTCTTTTTGTTTGAAGCTCTTTCCACACTGCTGGCAGGTGAAGCTGGTCTTCTGGGCTCTCTTCTGAGAAGACACCTCATTTTGGGACATTTCAGTCTGTGAGCAAATAAAAGGTTTTTCTCCAGTTATGAAATCAGGATGTTCCTCATACTGAGTTTTCTCTTCCATTTCATGCAGCATCAGGTCTAAGATGAAAACACAAATAAAAGTTAACCTGAGTTTAAAGGCGCAAAGCCAGTGACATCAAAAAAATATCTTTTTGTCCTGCACAGCTTAGTTAAATATTATTATTAATTTTATTTTTTCCCACCGAATGTCCATGGCCCCAGAATAATCTGTTGTGTGAATGTACACTACCGCTCAAACGTTTGGGATCTGACAGATTTTTTATGTTTTTTAAAGAAGTTTCTTATGCTCATCAAAGTTGCATTTTTTATTGCAATATTATAGCAATTTAAAATAACAGTTTCTATTTGAATACACTTCAAACTGTGATGTATTTCTGTGATGCGCAGCTGTATTTTCAGCATCTTCAGTGTCACATGATCTTCAGAAATCATAATAATCTGCTGATTTATTATCAGAGCTGGAAACGGTTGCCGTGAAGCTCTTTCCACACTGCTGGCAGGTGAAGCTGGTCTTCTGGGCTCTCTTCTGAGAAGACACCTCATTTTGGGACATTTCAGTCTGTGAGCAAATAAAAGGTTTTTCTCCAGTTATGAAATCAGGATGTTCCTCATACTGAGTTTTCTCTTCCATTTCATGCAGCATCAGGTCTAAGATGAAAACACAAATAAAAGTTAACCTGAGTTTAAAGGCGCAAAGCCAGTGACATCAAAAAAATATCTTTTTGTCCTGCACAGCTTAGTTAAATATTATTATTAATTTTATTTTTTCCCACCGAATGTCCATGGCCCCAGAATAATCTGTTGTGTGAATGTACACTACCGCTCAAACGTTTGGGATCTGACAGATTTTTTATGTTTTTTAAAGAAGTTTCTTATGCTCATCAAAGTTGCATTTTTTATTGCAATATTATAGCAATTTAAAATAACAGTTTCTATTTGAATACACTTCAAACTGTGATGTATTTCTGTGATGCGCAGCTGTATTTTCAGCATCTTCAGTGTCACATGATCTTCAGAAATCATAATAATCTGCTGATTTATTATCAGAGCTGGAAACGGTTACTGCTTCATATTTTTTTGGAAGCTGTGATACTTTTTTTCATGATTCTTTGATGAATAAAACGTAAAAAGAACAGCAAGAAATCTTTCGTAATATACACTACCGTTCAAATGTTTGGGGTCAATACATTTTTTCTTTCTTTTCTTTAAGGAATTAATAATAGTTTTTCAGCAAGGATGTGTTAAATTGATAAAAAGTGATAGCAAATACTTCTATTGTTCGAAAAGATTTCTATTTTGTATAAATGCTGATCTTTTTAATTCGTCAAAGAATCCATTAAACATATCTGTGTTCTCGTTGCATTTACGTTGTTTTGACCAATATAGGTTTCGTCAGTGATTAGAGAGCTTCCAATCAATGGATCGTTTTTACAAAATGTTTCTGCATCATAGCGTTGCTCGCAGTGAATTCGTGTTCACGATGAAGTGAGCGGCGATATAAATATAGAGGGAGCGGAATGAGAGGCTTCTTCTCTTTCACTCATCTGAGGATAAACTGACTCACAGACAATAGCGTTCCTCGTGGTTACATACAGCATTACACTGTTACGTCCAATAATAATTTAGCATTTCACATAGCTTGGAAACGTTAGAAAACTGAATTTAGCACTTATGTAAACACCTGCAATGTTTTGAAACACAAACCTTTCTTCAGCAGAGCCACAACAGATGCACGAGCGCGGCGCAGACTTATGATGTCACATCACCAGACCAAAATAAAAGTCCTGTTCTTCTACTTAAGTTTTGTCTCTTAATCTGCTTCTTTCCTCTTCGTTCCTAATACAGTTCTGTATTATACGCTCAGCATGTTCTTTAATGCCTCCTATCACTGTTCCTTTTCCCCAGGACGAGCATATAGTGTTTAATCCTGTATGCTTTAGCCTGAGTCTTGATATGATAGTTCCTTCTATTTTATTTTTTTATATTTTTTCATGACTGACTTTTGTATTTTGCGATAGCGTCTTATTTAGCATCTTCCTCCACATTTTCTGCCTTATTTCTATTCCTTTCTTCTTAATTAGAGTTGTTCCTTCTCAAAGTAAAATAACCAAGGAGGAATGTTACTGAGGTTGTTTTGATGAACTTTAACTTTAATGCTTTCATATTAAATATAGGCTAATTCTAAAGGGTGTCATTTAATTATTTTAAATAGATAACGTTTATTTCTTCAAAACAAAATCACATAGTTCAAGGTTATAAATATAAATTATAAGTTGTATGTTCTGAATTTTCTGAGGGTAAAGTGGACCCTTTTTTGGGTGGTTTCAAGCCCTGTTTTGCACCCCGTCTATGAAATGTCACACTAAAACTGTTGCCATCTGTGTAAAAAATGTGGAGTTTTTTGTTTTGTTTGTTTGTTTGTTTGATTTTTTTGAAGAAACCAAGTTTTCACCATCTTGGAATAAACTGATTATAGAAGGTAGCTTAATATGAAAAGTGTGATTTCTGCATAAGTCATGTGAATTAATGCATCTTTAAACTCAGACATTTCTATAATGAATACACATTTTTATAATCAGCCCTAAAACATTTGATCGTGTATATAACACACACACACACACACACACACACACACACACACACACAAAAACACATAGAGAGAATAGAATTTTTTTTTTTTTTTTTTAATAAAAAAAAAGAAGATGAATGTAGATAAAGTAGAATTAAATTAGAATAGAAAGTGTTAGAGTTAGAGGGTCAAATAAAGGTGGAACAGATGTGTTTTTAGTCGTTTCTTAGGACTCCACATGTTGTGGAAAGAAGGTTTACTACTAAAATTGGGAAAAATTGGAATTGAAGGAAGAATTTATAACTGGGTTTTAAGTTTTTTATTAGATATAACAATTCAGGTTCGGGTGGGAAATGAATTGTCACAGATAGTGAGTGTGGAGAATGGGACACCTCAAGGGAGTGTGATAAGCCCTTTATTATTTAACATTATGATCAATGATGTATTTGAAGAAGTGCCTCCAGGGATTAACACGGCTTTATATGCTGATGATGGAATAATGTGGAAAAGAGGAAGAAATGTATCTTTTAATTTGGATAGAATTCAAGAAGCAATAGAGATGGTAGAAAGGTGGTCTTTAGAGTGGGGGGTTCAAATTTTCATTATCCAAAACATATTACCAGATATTTACCAGGAGGAAAATTAAAGACAATAAGCAGCTTAAACGTTATGGGTCTGCATTAGAAAAAGTAACTAATTTAAAATATTTGGGAATGTGGTTTGATGATAAATTAACTTGGAAAGTCCACATAGATTATATTATAAAGAAATGTAGTAAAGTATTAAATTTAATGAGAGGGGTTGCAGGACAAGATTGGGGTGCAGATAAGCAATCATTGAAGTGTATATATATTGGACTCATGAGATCAGTTCTCGATTATGGATGTATTGTGTATGAATCTGCATCTGCAACGTTATTAAAGAAACTAGATATTATGCAAGCTAAAGCACTAAGATTGGTTCAAGGAGAAGTTAAGACGACACCAATTGCAGCAATACAGGTGGAGTCCTCAGAAAGGCCTCTACATTTAAGAAGAGAAAAACTAGCCATGGCATATTGGATTAATCTTCAGGGCCAAAGAGAGGATCATCCTGTAAGAGAAGTACTTAATGAGAGTTGGGGAACAGTAAATAAACCAGGTAAAGGATTTGCATGGAGAATTAAGAAATTGATCAATGAAACTGGAATAGAATCAAATAAATTTGCATCGGTAATAGAAACTCCTCCAATAGCACCTTGGTTATTAGAACAACCAGAAGTCGACTTAAACGTACATAAAGATATGACGGGAATGTGGGAGGGGTTTAATTTAGAAGCGTATGATAAAGAATATATAAAAAGTATGCATTATTAATTTTTTTAATTCAAGGTAATGAAGAGGTAGATAAAATGGCTAAAGAATCCTTAAATATGGATGATCCAAGTATAACTATTGCACTCAGCAGAATAGAAGGGAAACGGTTCATATTAAATGCATGCAATATTGTATGGCGGATATACTGGGACTCGTGTCTAACAGGTAGGCATTATCACAAAGTACAAAGGAGCATAAAGAGAAGAAAAATTATTCATAACATAAGTAGAAGTCATTTTAACACATATACGAACAGGACATTCAAATCTGAACCAAACACTATACATTACAGGGAAGCATGACACTGGTCTATGTGATGTTTGCTTTGATGATATGTGCAGCATATGAAAGAGAAATCAATGGACTTAAAGATGAATTACAAGTATTTTCATTAAGTAGTATTCTAAATGATGGTCCAAATGCAGGAAAACAAATAAGTGCAATCATGAGATTTCTTAAGAACTGTGGATTAATGAACAGAATATAGGATTTAGGTGAGAAGTGGTACGTTCTCTTCACACTCCATCACAGTAGGTGGCGGTATGCACCTGTGAAGTTGGTTCACAACACGCCATAAAACCAGAAGAAGAAGAACTGACTGAGACGCACCCAGAGATCTGTCTGTTAATTATTCTGATCTCAAACACACAGAGAAACTCCTGCTGAAGCTGAGATCCTCGAGACACTGTTATAGAGATGGAGCTTATTAAAGAGGAGAGTGAAGACGTGAGGATTGAAGAAGCTTTCAAACATGAAGATCCTGAGCAACAACAAACAAAGATGGCGTTTATTAGAGAGGAGAGTGAAGACGTGGAGAATGAAGTCAAGCATGAAGATCCTGAGGAGATATACTGGGACTCGTGTCTAACAGGTAGGCATTATCACAAAGTACAAAGGAGCATAAAGAGAAGAAAAATTATTCATAACATAAGTAGAAGTCATTTTAACACATATACGAACAGGACATTCAAATCTGAACCAAACACTATACATTACAGGGAAGCATGACACTGGTCTATGTGATGTTTGCTTTGATGATATGTGCAGCATATGAAAGAGAAATCAATGGACTTAAAGATGAATTACAAGTATTTTCATTAAGTAGTATTCTAAATGATGGTCCAAATGCAGGAAAACAAATAAGTGCAATCATGAGATTTCTTAAGAACTGTGGATTAATGAACAGAATATAGGATTTAGGTGAGAAGTGGTACAGTCTCTTCACACTCCATCACAGTAGGTGGCGGTATGCACCTGTGAAGTTGGTTCACAACCCGCCATAAAACCAGAAGAAGAAGAACTGACTGAGACGCACCCAGAGATCTGTCTTTGAATTATTCTGATCTCAAACACACAGAGAAACTCCTGCTGAAGCTGAGATCCTCGAGACACTGTTATAGCGATGGAGCTTATTAAAGAGGAGAGTGAAGACGTGAGGATTGAAGAAGCTTTCAAACATGAAGATCCTGAGCAACAACAAACAAAGATGGAGGTTATTAGAGAGGAGACTGAAGACGTGGAGAATGAAGTCAAGCATGAAGATCCTGAGGAACAAACGGGTCGGTTTCATCCGTCTTTCTGTGTCAGCAATCTCTTTATCTCACATATCAAATGAGGATCAACTGTTAATAGCCCAAACAAAACAAGTATTTTGTGTAACATTAAGCCCAATATCTACTTCTGAATTACAAATAATGAAAACAATTCATTTCTATCACTTAGTTTTGCACCTGTATCTACAAACTTGCAAAAGTGTGAATGTGAGAGATTTGTTGTCTATTAAAGCAAGAAGCCGTGGTTTGTTGTCATCCTCACAATCACTTTATTAATTCAGGGTCTTGTAAACATTACTTTCTCTCCAGACGTGAATAACTCTTACAAAGAAAATAACTTTTACAAAGAAATGAGACTGAAGAACTATTTCTCCTTTAGAGAAGGAAATGTAATTCATGCTGTTTTTGTTTGTCACATTGTCCTGTGATGCACAATATTCAAGACCTCCATGTGATAGTCACTTTGTTTCATCAACACAATACCTCCAGCTTTATCTGAGGGTTTAACTGTCACGTCTGTTTCCTTAGTCACTGATTTCAGTGCTTCACGGTCTGTTTTCGTGATGCTTGATCTATGCTTAATATTATGCTCAAAGTTGATCTGCATCTCTCTCTACCAAACGACCGAACGTATTACTAGATGCATTCGCCACAGTTGGACAAAATGTACTCTTAGGTTTACATCTACTCTTATATCTGGATACATCGTTTACTTTTACTTCAAGAGGCAATGCGGTTCTCTCCTTATGATAGAAATATTTCAACTTGATCTGATGAAAAAATGTAAACCGTTCTTTCTTTGTTTGGAATAGAGATATACTGGGACTCGTGTCTAACAGGTAGGCATTATCACAAAGTACAAAGGAGCATAAAGAGAAGAAAAATTATTCATAACATAAGTAGAAGTCATTTTAACACATATACGAACAGGACATTCAAATCTGAACCAAACACTATACATTACAGGGAAGCATGACACTGGTCTATGTGATGTTTGCTTTGATGATATGTGCAGCATATGAAAGAGAAATCAATGGACTTAAAGATGAATTACAAGTATTTTCATTAAGTAGTATTCTAAATGATGGTCCAAATGCAGGAAAACAAATAAGTGCAATCATGAGATTTCTTAAGAACTGTGGATTAATGAACAGAATATAGGATTTAGGTGAGAAGTGGTACAGTCTCTTCACACTCCATCACAGTAGGTGGCGGTATGCACCTGTGAAGTTGGTTCACAACACGCCATAAAACCAGAAGAAGAAGAACTGACTGAGACGCACCCAGAGATCTGTCTTTGAATTATTCTGATCTCAAACACACAGAGAAACTCCTGCTGAAGCTGAGATCCTCGAGACACTGTTATAGAGATGGAGCTTATTAAAGAGGAGAGTGAAGACGTGAGGATTGAAGAAGCTTTCAAACATGAAGATCCTGAGCAACAACAAACAAAGATGGAGGTTATTAGAGAGGAGACTGAAGACGTGGAGAATGAAGTCAAGCATGAAGATCCTGAGGAACAAACGGGTCGGTTTCATCCGTCTTTCTGTGTCAGCAATCTCTTTATCTCACATATCAAATGAGGATCAACTGTTAATAGCCCAAACAAAACAAGTATTTTGTGTAACATTAAGCCCAATATCTACTTCTGAATTACAAATAATGAAAATAATAAACACTTAGTTTTGCACCTGTATCTACAAACTTGCAAAAGTGTGAATGTGAGAGATTTGTTTTCTATTAAAGCAAGAAGCCGTGGTTTGTTGTCATCCTCACAATCACTTTATTAATTCAGGGTCTTGTAAACATTACTTTCTCTCCAGACGTGAATAACTCTTACAAAGAAAATAACTTTTACAAAGAAATGAGACTGAAGAACTATTTCTCCTTTAGAGAAGGAAATGTAATTCATGCTGTTTTTGTTTGTCACATTGTCCTGTGATGCACAATATTCAAGACCTCCATGTGATAGTCACTTTGTTTCATCAACACAATACCTCCAGCTTTATCTGAGGGTTTAACTGTCACGTCTGTTTCCTTAGTCACTGATTTCAGTGCTTCACGGTCTGTTTTCGTGATGCTTGATCTATGCTTAATATTATGCTCAAAAAGCTGATCTGCATCTCTCTCTACCAAACGACCGAACGTATTACTAGATGCATTCGCCACAGTTGGACAAAATGTACTCTTAGGTTTACATCTACTCTTATATCTGGATACATCGTTTACTTTTACTTCAAGAGGCAATGCGGTTCTCTCCTTATGATAGAAATATTTCAACTTGATCTGATGAAAAAATGTAAACCGTTCTTTCTTTGTTTGGAATAGATCCGGAGTTGGTGTGGGAACGAAAGAAAGACCGGTATAAATTTTTACATGATAAAAAAAAGTGTCATATCGCGATATCAATTTCCAACAACAACACCACAAACCCAATAGGTGTGTTCGACTTGAAGCAGCGCTGCGCAGACTGATCGGTGTATGACATCAAAGTATCGCGAGAGCGGCTCTAGAGCATATTCGAGCGCACGCTCTTACAGTCGAAAATAGGCGAGACGCCTATCTTTAGCGAAGTGCCTGGTGTAAACGCAAGCATTGACTAACGTTAGCTCTGGTGTCTGCGTCGGAGCCGCAGACGTGTGCAGTGTAAATAAAGGGTAAGACACGATGTCGTACACCGATCGGTCTGCTTCAAGTCGAACACACAGCTGCTGCTGCCATCTTATGACAATAGACGTACACGTCGAATTAGGAAGTCTGTCATCGATGACAGTAGCTCATTGGAAAAGGATGGAAAATGCCCTTCATTTTGTTTGCA
Organism: Sinocyclocheilus grahami; assembly: GCF_001515645.1. Classification (NCBI taxonomy): domain Eukaryota; kingdom Metazoa; phylum Chordata; class Actinopteri; order Cypriniformes; family Cyprinidae; genus Sinocyclocheilus; species Sinocyclocheilus grahami. The sequence goes on along the minus strand of NW_015506491.1, from coordinate 19,974 downwards.
CTAATAAATGTTGCTGCCTGCCAGCTGCTATCACCAATAAAACGTTGTTCCATGTTTTTTCTATATCGTCATCGCAAATATTCTTGAAATATCGTGATGTAATTTTGAGGCTATATCGCCTACCCTTACATTGGATGTTGACTTCCGGAATCCATAGATGTTCCCTGGCCTAAAAAAATCTGAATCCGAGTCTGATGGAAAGTCAGATGTTTTTGAACGTTTCGTTTTGTTGCCATGTTGAAAACAAACTTGCTTCTGATGTGTTCAACCGCTGGATTCAAGCCATGGATAAACGGTCTCTTTCTTGTAATCCAACAGTGTTCAATTTTGAATTTGAGTTTGATCTTTTGCAATTCTTGTTGGTATTTATTTAAGCTGGATTTCAGTTTTTCTTCCATGTCCTTCAAATCAAAGATCCACGCTACATGAACCTTGTCATATAAACTGGAATAAATACGAAACTAGAGTCAAACTGAAACTGAAATGAGACGTTAGTAATAAATAGTATAATGAGTAAATGAAATAATCATAACAAGGTGCATTAAAAGTCATTAAATCTTTGATTAATATGAATATTTTAATTAAACGTGTCTCCACGTACTATTCAATAAAATTCTAGTGCATTTCATCTATTAAATAACAGCGGAGTGAGCAATTTTTTGGATATGGTAAGATTAAACTTATTTTAGTGAGTAAAGTACCACATTTCAGCTATCATTTTGTTATGGGGGCTACACAAAATGATATTTTATCCTTGCTTCTAGAAAATCCTCGAACTATATGCTTTCTAACAGCTTCATGTGGCCGTAAACATTTAAATTGAACGTGGCTTTAAAGGGTTACTCCACCCCAAAATGAAACCTCGTAAAGACCGCCGTTCGTCTTCGAAAAGACAAATTAAGATATTTTTGATGTAATCTGAGGGTGCTTTCACACCTGTAGATCAATTGCTTTGTTCCAAAACAGGGATTAAAATTATTACAATGTTGCTTTTTATTCTTGGTGCGGTTCGCTTTCACACGGCAAAGTTCCTAAACGGACCAAAATTGTTAATACAAGTCACGTCCTCTCATTGGTCAAAGTTCCACGGTTTATTTTCAGGAATTCCGCTCATAGCGTTCATCGGTCACGATGGAAAACAACAGCTTCAAGGGCATATTGTTGGGTTTTTTGTAGCCGTCATTATATTAATTTATTAATTTATCGTTTAGAGCAGGAGTCCAGGATTCGTCTGTAAATTTTTCTTAAAATGCACCTACTACGAAGAGCAATAAAATGGCATTATAAAAATGAAAAGACGTGCTCACACACAGACATATCGTCTACTGTTTTTTACGGAATTTACGTAATTACCCATTATATATTGTGATATAGCCTGGTCCGTTGGATCGGATTGCTTTCTCACTACAACCGAACCGCTCCAGAGTTTGTTTTGGATCGAGCCGAGACCACCTCGTTCAGGTGATCTCGGACAGATTGTTTTGGCACGGATCCGAGCGCGATTGCCGTGTTCACATATGCCCAAACGAACCGAGCTAAGGAGGGAAACGTGCCAGGTGTGAAAGCACCCTGAGAGCTCTCTGACCCTCCCATAGACAGCAATGGAATTACCACGATCAACGTCCAGAAGCGTAGCAAGGAGATCTGTAAAATAATCCATGTGACAAAATGGCGCTAATTGAAGAAAAGTTTGTTTTTAAGGCACTTTGTGACTTTTCTTACTTCATACACAAAAAAGTGTAAAATTCGGACAAAATTTGATTTATAATTTGATATTTTATAATAGTGATTTTATAATTTCAAAATCTAGAGAAAAAGTAGAAATGAATGACTAAGGCAATAAGTGCTCCTCTGCTGCCGTCTACTGGTTATAATTGTGATTTGACGTATTTTTTAAATTTTACATAAGTGTTTGTTTACCACAAAGTATATTTTGGACATCCCATTAAAAATAACATTCAAACTTGGATCATTTTAGAGATTTAAAGTGCTGGAAATAGTTGTGTGAAATGCTTGAAAGTCATTGAAAAAGTGCTTGAATTTCTCTCTCAAAAGATTGTACAAACTCTGAAATGAATGATGTAATGCATTCGACTATTTCTACCACAACACCATGGTTACAGTTAGCGTTACCGCTTCTGGTTTCCTGATGTATGTCAGCGCTGTTTATAACAGAGATTTCTGTGCAGAATTTGAATGATTCTCAATAGATCTTGCAGCGACCTTATCATTGTGCGGCGAATTCAAACGCTTCTCACCGGATCTCGCAGAACCACTGACCTTATTTGAGGGATTTAACCAAAATCCCATTCAAAAAATCCATTGACTCTGGGACGATGGAACCGGAAGTGCTAAAATGCTAACTCGCTTCTGGGTTTTTGCCTATAAAGTAGGGATGCACGATATATCGGCCACCATATCGGTATCGGCCGATAAATGCTCATTTTTTCTGTTATCGGTATCGGCCTGATAAGAAAATTTGGCCGATATCTTAAAGCCGATAAATAATGCATTATTTCCTTCAGAGACACTTCAGATGCGCGCTGTTCGTTTGCAGCCTTTTGTGCAATTGTACATTGTAATATTGTGTTTATTTGATGTATATCTGATTTATCTCATATAGAATGCGTTTGGTTAAGTTAAAAAGAGCGCTTCAGTTTACCGGTGATCATCTTTAGCTCAGCACACGCAGCCCAAACAGCAGTGCACAACATTAATAACTATGATTGGGAATGTCATGTATATAACATTCTAATGAGAACATTATTATAATAAAACATTGTGAATTCTTTGGGTTTAGTTGCCGTGTTTCAGCGCGTTGTTATGGGAAGAGCGCATCCACAACAGGATCACACATTCTGACTATAGCACGCAAGAACTGCATCATTTTGTACATATATAAGTTGTAATATTATGTTTATGTTGTATTAATATTAATCTCAGGATGCATTTCCTTGAGTTAAATAAGCTGCCAGCAAAACGCTTCAGTTTACCATGTTCATTCAGCTCTTCAGCTTCAGCACGCGCAGCTCAACGGCTGCTATTTAAAACAGTGGTATTAATTTGTTACTTTTTCAAAATCATCGATACATTATAAATAACAACAACCACTTGTATTTTTCTCTTATTATTTTCATCAACAATATGGTTTAGTAATTAAAATCATTTAATTATTGTCCGTGCAGAGGCTATTCCGTTTTATTGATCTATGGCGCATTCATTTTGATTCTTTACACGTGTAATGATGTCCAGTGACTTGTTTGCATTATTTATGCATAATTTTATTTATTTGTAAGACTTTATGACTAAATTTGGTAATGGGAGAGTAAAAATATTTTTAAAACGTACACCGTTCAAACTAGGCTGCTTATGTTGAAGTGTTTGGGATGTGGCTTTTAATGATGAGACCTTTTTTGTAATCAGGCTCTCAAAAAGTATATAACAATTTGGATATAGATTTATCGGCCAACATATCAGTTATCGGCTTTCAAAAATAAAGAATAATCGGTTATCGTATCGGCCAAAATTTTCATATCGGTGCATCCCTACTATAAAGTGACATCATACTTCCACCACTCTATAAGAGCTCGCTCAAGTACTGAGGAGCTAAACCATTCAGGGCTTTTTAAGTTATTAGCGAGGTTTTAAAATGTATACAGTGTGTAATAGGGAGTCAGTGCAGTGATAAGCCTCGGGTCCTCCTGTCTCCAGCTTCACCCAGTCAAGATGATCCCATGACTCTGCCTCCAGCTTCTGCACCCATTAGGAGTGTAGAATTAGGGGGACGCTACGGACATGTCCCTACCCATATCCAGCGACTACCAAATTGTCCCAAGCAATAATTTTTATCAAACAATTTAATATATGTAAATGTTTTTGTAATTTAGGAAGCATCTGAAATATGTCATAGCATTAATATTGCCTAAGAAGCTAAAGTAAATGCGTTACAAAACTGCTCGCTTTCAAGGACCCACATTTAATACATGGTATGGAGTAAGAACGTACGGTAGTCGCACACCGAACGAGAAGCGTAGCACCAACTCACAGGTATTGCACCGAGTTCAAGACAGCAGTCCAAAACGGTTAACATAAAAGTTCACTTCTGGAATTATCTATGGATATTAAAGGGGTCCTATTATGGTTTTTCACTTTTTCAACTTTAGTTAGTCTGCAGATCTTTTTTATGCTCAAACAGCAACATTACAAAGTTACAAAGCTCAAAGTCCACTTCAAAAGGAGATATTTTATTTTACAGAAATTTTCAAAAACTCATTTGGACTACAATGCATATTTTCCGGGATTTGTGATATCACAAATATCGACGAATGAGATGAGACCTGGTTCAGCTGCACTAGAGAAGGCAACAAGTGTTAAAACTATGTCGGAGACACGCTAGCTTTCCCAAGGCAGACAAACTTTGAGTGGTTACAATTATCTGGGTTTAAATCGCGCTCGAATTGATTTGATGCAATATTTACACTGAAGCTCGCAAGCGGCTATGGTAAGGGAAGTGACATTTTCCGACCAGGCGCCGAGTGCTGCTAATCACAGCACACACTGACCCAGCTGACCGATCACGGCACACACTGGCCCAGCTAACCGATCACAGCACACACTGGCCCAGCTGACCGATCACAGCACACACTGGCCCAGCTGGGGAGAGAGTTGTTGTAATAATGTAAACTATGTGAAAAATAATGTTTTTCGAACAACCTAGTATGAGAGCCTGTTCTAGTACACCCCCAAAACAAAATCAGGACTTTGTAAAAAAAAAAAAAAAAAAGCATAATAGGACCCGTTTAATAGCTCTGTGTATAACTATCTATATAAAACATACAGACTGAAAGACAAACGCTGTGCTGAAAGATGCAAAATGCACAGTCTTCCATCATATGAGTGATGCTCTGTGGCGTGGCAGGATTTGGAACCGTCTTTAAATTTAATTTAATAGCCTATGTTGTTAAACTGAATGTACAAAGCAAACTAGCTGGAAATATCCACAAATTAAAAAACAACACTGAAATAAGAGCGTGCGGTTTATTTGTCAATCAGATGCGCGTTAAAGTTGTGTTTGTTACTACAGCAACAGTGGAGTTCTCTTTCAGAATCATCCTGGGTCCAATTTGACTAATATTAAAATAAAGTGCTGCGTGATTAAGACAACCAGTTTATGGATTATGAATATGTTGGCTACCATAAGCTATACATAAAGACTTTAGATGACATGAAACTGCGGTTTAAGGTCTATCATGTGGGGGGCTCTGCTGTTATGTCCCCAATAATGTCAAAAGCAAACCTACACCCTTGGCCTGTCTGCTCCGTTTTGGCTCCCTCATCCCTCTGCTCCACCTTGGTCAGACATCACCCTGCTTGTGTCATGGAGTTATGGGTATCTCCACCCTCCCTCTGGCTCTCTCTTGGTCCTCCGTCACAACAACTCTGCCTCAGTCCTCTGGCACTCTGTCTCCACCTCAGATGCTTGTTGCGGTGACGCTGCCTTGTTTGCCAAAGCAACTGGTGTTGTTCAATTCCATCAGATCTGTCTGCCCCCTAGTCCCATCTGCCGTCAGCCAAGTCTCCACCATGGCTCCTTCCTTTTTCACCTCCCCTGTGGGCTGTCTTCCTGGCTGCTCTCTGAGTCACCACCTGGCTCCTCTTGATCCTGGATCCTCCCACTTTCATCACCACCTTGGCTTCTCCTGCCATCAGTGTCACTAGTCTCTAGCACTTTGCTGAGCCCTTGTCCTCCTCCAGAGCCACTGCCTTTCCTCCCCAGTTGAATGTGCCTTCCTGGAGGGAGGTGTAACATCATATCAGTGTTAGTTTAATTTTCTTAGTTTTCTTGTCTTCAGTTACCTGCTTCTTTGTTCTAATTTCCCACCAGTCCACATGAGAACTCACACTGGGGAGAAAGGTTTAGATGTCACTGATAGGAATCACCTTAAGAATCATGTACAACATCACATTGTAGAGAAGCCTCACACATGCCCTCACTGTGAAAAGAGTTTCACACAAAGAGTAAAGCTGGAGGAGCATATAATAATTCACACTGGAGAGAGACCTTTCACCTGCCCTCAGTGTGGAAAGAGTTTCAAACAGAAAAAAAACCTTAATGTCCACATGAAAACTCACACTGGAGAGAAGCGTTTCGGCTGCAAACTGTGTGAGAAGAGCTTCACACGAAAAGAAACCTTTAAGGGTCACATGGCAATTCACAAGGGAGAGAATCCTTTTGATTGTGATCAGTGTGGAAAGAGTTTCAGATATAAAAGAAACCTTAAGCATCACATGAGGATTCACGCTGGAGAGAAAAGTTTCACTGACGGAAATCACCTTCAGAATCCTGTACAACATCACACATGCCCTCACTGTGAAAAGAGTTTCAAACAAAGAGTAAAGATGGAGGAGCACATAAGAATTCATACTGGAGAGAAACCTTTCACCTGCCCTCAGTGTGGAAAGAGCTTCACAAGTAAAGGATACCTTAGGATTCACATTAGAGCTCACACTGGAGAGAAGCCTTACAAGTGTCCCCAGTGTGAAAAGAGTTTCACGTATCACACAGACCTGAAACGGCATTTGCAAACTCACTCTGTAAAGATAATTCTGATTTCCACAGTGTGACGAGAGGTTTAGAAAAAGGAGGCAATAGGAAATGTTTCTTTTAGAAAACAATGTTACTTTCACACACCACAGCTGAAAGGGAGCTTCATCTGATTTAACTTTTTGACTTTTTTTTATTAAATTTGTTTCAATGTTATACTTTACCTTTTTATTCTTCACCTGACCATCTTCTTTGCTATAGTTTCAAATATTAAGCAGACACCCTTTAATTTAGACCAGGGGACGGCAACAAATAGAGAAAACTGCATACCAATGTTCATTTTGAGGTCCTCTGCACAATATGATTTTGCTGCAGTTGGAATTGAACTGCTGGTTCGTCTGGCCAGAGGAGAACTGGCCCCCGACTGAGACTTGGTTTCTCCCCAGGTTTTTTCTTCATTCTGTCACCGATGGAGTTTTGGTTCTTTGCCGCTGTCGCCTCTGGCTTGCTTAGTTGGGGACACTTCATTTCCAGCGATATCGACGACTTAGTTGCACAGATACTGTTTAAACTGAACTGAGCTGGATGAAGACCTCACTGAATTAAATAATGAAATGCCTTTAACTGAAAATTGAGTGTTTACTTTTGTCCTTTTGCATTGCTACACACTATTTTACCCATTTAATACTGTAAAGATGTTTTGACACAATCTGTATTGTAGCATTTGGACCAATCCAACACACAATTGTTCATTAAATTTAACAAATCAATTATTCATTAGATTAACAAATAATCACAGACCCCTCACCCAATAAACGTACTGAGTGCCAGGATGTCAGTGAAGGACCCCAGGCCCCTGGTTACCATGGCAACCAGGACACCTCAGCCAGATCAGATCAACTTTACGACCTGCAAGTATAGAGAGAATCTTCCCCTCTACTAAATTCTCTCTTAAACAGACACATACTGATATAGGAAACGACTTCTTTCATTCATTCATAGACACATTTTTCTATGACCTTCCTATCATGCATATCCCCAGGTCATTGTGTATGATTACTACCTTCTTGTATATGGTCTTGTGTATTGTATACTGTTTTATGCATGCTTATGATAGAACCACTCGTTCATGTAATCTTACCTATACCATGTTTGGTCTCTATGAATTTGCCTTCTAATGATCTAAATGAGAGTGTATATTGTATGTTGGTACATATGCAACATAATAGTGTTCTAAGAATCTTTAATAGTTTGTGTATCAACATCCAATCCAGTTACATATGTAAATTACCATGTTCGGAGACAAAGAGTCATAAACTTTCCCTCCAGAAGTGCAAGTCTCCATTGGTTCTTTGACCCCCGAGAGGTGTGACCTCAACAGAACTTAAAAGGCCTCACTTCAGTGGCCCGCCTAGCTTTTAATCTCTTCACTCGTCTCTCATCACCTTCTCGTCTTCTTAGGTCTAAGTCCCAGAGCTGGCACAACCGTGCCTGGCAGGCCTTGACAAACAGAGTTTTAGATTCTGAGAAGATGAGGATGTGAGCTAGAACTCCTGGAACCCTTAAGTGTGCCAGGCTTCGGCCTTGACTTTGCATTCACCAAAGATCCTCGGATATCAGCAGATGTCTCTTAGCTCTTCTTCACTTCCTACCTGGGAAGAAACTCCCAATCACCATCGAGTCAGAACATCTTTGGAATTCATCACTCTTCAAACCCAGAAGAACGTGATCGCAAGTCCAAAACCTTGAAACCATCAAGACTTTCATCCGAGACTGCATCCGGACATTCGCCAATGACCAAAGCAATGCATGTATTGTACATTTAATTAAACGAGGTTTAGTATAAGCTGAGCATTTGGACCAATCCAACACACAATTGTTCATTAAATTTAACAAATCAATTATTCATTAGATTAACAAATAATCACAGACCCCTAACCCAATAAACGTACTGAGTGCCAGGATGTCAGTGAAGGACCCCAGGCCCCTGGTTACCATGGCAACCAGGACACCTCAGCCAGATCAGATCAACTTTACAACCTGAAAGTATAGAGAGAATCTTCCCCTGTACTCAATTCTCTCTTAAACAGACACATACTGCTATAGGAAACGACTTCTTTCATTAATTCATTGACTAAATTTCCTATCATGCATATCCCCAGGTCATTGTGTATGATTACTACCTTCTTGTATATGGTCTTGTGTATTGTATACTGTTTTATGCATGCTTATGATAGAACCACTCGTTCATGTAATCTTACCTATACCATGTTTGGTCTCTATGAATTTGCCTTCTAATGATCTAAATGAGAGTGTATATTGTATGTTGGTACATATGCAACATAATAGTGTTCTAAGAATCTTTAATAGTTTGTGTATCAACATCCAATCCAGTTACATATGTAAATTACCATGTTCGGAGACAAAGAGTCATAAACTTTCCCTCCAGAAGTGCAAGTCTCCATTGGTTCTTTGACCCCCGAGAGGTGTGACCTCAACAGAACTTAAAAGGCCTCACTTCAGTGGCCCGCCTAGCTTTTAATCTCTTCACTCGTCTCTCATCACCTTCTCGTCTTCTTAGGTCTAAGTCCCAGAGCTGGCACAACCGTGCCTGGCAGGCCTTGACAAACAGAGTTTTAGATTCTGAGAAGATGAGGATGTGAGCTAGAACTCCTGGAACCCTTAAGTGTGCCAGGCTTCGGCCTTGACTTTGCATTCACCAAAGATCCTCGGATATCAGCAGATGTCTCTTAGCTCTTCTTCACTTCCTACCTGGGAAGAAACTCCCAATCACCATCGAGTCAGAACATCTTTGGAATTCATCACTCTTCAAACCCAGAAGAACGTGATCGCAAGTCCAAAACCTTGAAACCATCAAGACTTTCATCCGAGACTGCATCCGGACATTCGCCAATGACCAAAGCAATGCATGTATTGTACATTTAATTAAACGAAACAGAGGTTTAGTATAAGCTGTAGACCCCGTTATCAACGGCTCTTTTCATAACTTCATTCTCTGGTTTTCCTGATGGTTTCATCCATCAAGCCCCATTTGCCCTTTCCCCTGTATGAGTGATTGTATGTTTGTTTTAGATTAGTTATGTGTGTTAGCGTTTAGTTAATAAAATGTTTGTGCACAAATTACACGAGTCTCTGGTCCTGCTTGTGAATAATGTCCCTTTATGATTTTGATTCTAGCTGCATGCTCGAATGCATTAATACTGTAGGAAGGTATTTTCTGTGGCCACGAAAATATCCTTAGAGTAGATATGAACTTACACTGAATATTCGCTGGACGAGCAGATTAGTTGATGGCCATTTAATTCTGCTACAGTTACTATGCAGCTGATGTAAATAATTGTAATTAATCAATATAATAATTTCTCTATAGAGCTAATTTGCTACAGTATTGTTAAAAGTGCTATATAAATAAAGGTGACTTGACTTAATAATTTTTCATAGTCACACAGCCTGTTAGGAGTTATAAATACTATTAAAAGTGTGAGAATTAACCTGCGCTAGTCTACAGATGTGTGTCGCTACCAACACTCGTCAATGTCAAAAATAATTCAGATGGCCAATCAAATTAAAGTAGCCAATGTTTTCTGTTCACAGAAGCAGAGCACAAAGTGTAAGTTTAACCTTGAAAAAGAGTGATGTAAAATGGAAATTTCCAAAATGCAAACCATTTAATATTAGTTAAAAATGAAAATTCTGTCATTAATTACTCACCCTCATATTGTTCCAAACCCACAAGTTCATCTTTAGAACACAAATTAAGATATTTTTGATGAAATCTGAGAGCTCTCTGACCCGCCATAGACACAGCAACACAACTGTTCCCAGGTCCAGAAACGTAGCAAGGAGATCGGTAAAATAGTCCATGTGACATCAGGGGTTCAACCGTGATTTTACGAAGCTACGAGAATACTTTTTGTGCGGAAAGAAAACTAAAAAAATAATGGTAACATTTTTTTATTGTCTTTCAATAAGCACATATAGGGTAAGTAAATGAAGTAAACATCTGGTATGGCAATAAAGGTTCAGATAGAGATTTTTTTTTAAAAAACAGCTTTATTCAACAATTCTTCTCCTCATCCCGTCTCCACAAGATACACATCCTCTTTCAACACAATTTCTGCAAAATTTCCAAGATACAGTGTGGTAAAATCTCTTGGTATTCCATATCCTAAAATCTTTTTAAACTCTAGCAAGACCATGTTCCAAAAAGGTAGTATTTTTTGCGCAACACAAAAATATATGAAGCTGGTCAACATCGATCTGACCACACATCCTCCAGCATAGTTGTGATTTGGATAATTGTTTTCTTTTACCACCAGATTTTTCCATGCAAACTCTTTCCACCTCTGTGAACATGTAATTGAATGTTGTGCCTTACAAGCAGAATACCATTTTTCATTGCTCGACTAATTTAAACTACACCTCAAGTGTGGAAAATGTTATTTGATCTAGGTTATTTTTTAGGGCCAATGATTTTTCTTTGTCACCTAAAAGACACTGTATAGGCAAACCCTGGTTTGCATGTTCTACATTTTTCCATTTTGTATAACATGCAGCAAACACAAGACCTAATTTGTGCTGTGTAAAAATATTCCAGTAGATTTGGCAAGGCTAGTCCTCCTTTGTCTTTTGTTAGCTGCAATGTTGTATATTTTATTTGAGTTTTTTCCCTTCCCAGACAAATCTTAAAATTGTCCAGTCCCAAGCCCTGAACTGAATTCCATAGGTAGAGTTGACCATCTCTCAATATGTCTTTAAATGTTTTTATTAATGATATTATAATTTTTACAGTAGAGTTTTGATTGTTTTTTTAGTCAGAATTACCCCAAGATATTTAATATTTTTAGCATTCTATTTTAGGTTATAGGTTTGCCTGATTGATTGTGAAGGGGAAAAAAATTCAATGTTAGAAAAAGCACATTTTTGAAACGTTTATTTTATATCTAGATAACTTCCAATACTCTAACAGTAGGTTCACAAATACAGGGAGAGAAGCCCTAGGCTCCTGAAGATAGATAATTACATCATCAGCAAACAACCCAATTACATGATGTTCTTCTCCGATTCTCAACACTGACTGTATTTAATGCCTGTTGTTTCTTTGATAGCTGAGCTAATATCTTTGTACTTTTGGGGCCAGACTCATAATAAGACTGCTTCATTTTTAGACAGGCCCCAAAAATGAAGTTTTATACATGTTATAATAAATTATCTGTGGGGTATTTTGAGCTGAAACTTCACAAACACATTCTGGGGACACCCAAGACCATGAAGTTTTGATGACCTTGTAGGTTCCTTTCAGAGTCTTTGTTGCCAGCACTTTGCCAAGTCATGCAGCTTTGTAGCCGTTCATCCTGAGGAATCCGTTGTGGGATCCGCTGTGCTTACACGTCTTTCTCCGCTTCGTCAGGGGTATTATAAGTCAGTGTCCCATCACTCCAATGGATACGTATTTTCGTGAAGGGGGTCTGAAACCGTAACTTCTCTTCTTTCAGTACTTTCTTTATGCCATTGTATCCTTTACGTTTTTTGCATTGTTTCTATCGTGTAGTCATGGTCGAACGAAATGGGTCGGCTCTGCATCTGTATCCGCTTTTGCCAAGCCAGATTCTGAACAGTCTCTTTAACAGCGAACAGAAGGAAATTAACAAAGATAGATCGTGGAGGCGAATTAGGATTCGGCTTTGGGAGCAAGGCTATGTGTGCGCGTTGGATTTGAAGATCAATGTCAAGTCCTACTTCATTCTTGAGGAGCGAATCCACGAACTGAGCGACTGAACTTCTTCCTCCACGCCCTCCTGTATTCCGTAGATTCAAAAGTTTCTGCGTGATCTCAATTCAGTGTTGGTCAGTTTCTCTTGCACTTCTCGGTTCTTTCAGAGTGTTTTCATCAGAGCAGCGTTCGTCTCGATAGACCATGTCTCCAGCTGTTCGATGCGTTTTTCTGCCTCGGTAAGCCTGCCTTGTTGTTTTTGAATTTCGCTAGTATTATTATTAAAGTATTATTAAAGTACTAGTTTGTACTGCAATTTCTAAAACGTCCATTTTCCGCTAACATTTGAGTGCTGTTGAGCGGATTCTCAAACACCGCTGATTGGCCATAGTGTTCACCCGCTCAACAGATACGACTGATTGGCTTCAATGATCATCGCTTCACGCTCTTCACCGAGCACTCACACAGAAGCACACAGGAGCATTTGAAAGCCGCGTCTATCAGCGCAGATCCGTCTATGTGCAGATATATTAGGGATCTGTTGATAGATGCGGTTTTCAAATGCTCCCATGTGCTTCTATGGCCAATCAGCTGTGTTTAAGAATCCGCTCAACAGCGCTCAAATGTTAGCGGGAATTGGACGTTTTTAAAATTGAAGTACCAACTGGTACCGAAGTCGGCACTTTTGACAACACTACTGTTTACATGATGCGGAAGCAGACGCATACACATACTTTCTCCACAATGGCGGCGCACCGCTGCAGACGGTATGAGGAGAAGAATTGGTGAATAAAGTCATTATTTTTGTTTTCTTTGCGCACAAAATGTATTCTCATAGTGAACCCCTGATGTCACATGGACTAGATTGGTTATGGGAAACTAGAACTAAGAAAGTAGATAACTGAAGACAAACTAACCTCATGAAAATGAAACTAACACTGACAGAACATATTACACCCCCCTCCAGGAAGGCACATTCAACTGAGGAGGGAGGGCAGGGGCTCTAGAGGTGGACGAGGGCTTGGCCAAGGGCTGGAGACTAGTGACGTTGGTGGGAGGAACCAAGTTGGTGATGATAGTGGGAGGAGCCAGAAGCAAGAGGAGCCAGGTGGTGACTCAGAGATCAGCCAGAAAGTCCACGGGGGAGATGAAAGAGGAAGGAGCCATGATGGAGACTTGGCTGATGACACCCGGTGGATGACTGACAGAGATGGAGCCATCGGCAGATGGGACTAGGGTGCAGACAGAGCTGGCGGAACTGAATGACACTAACTGCTTTGGCAAACAAGGCGAAGCCACCGCAACAAGCATCTGAGGTGGAGACAGAGTTGCAGAGCTGTTATGACTGAGGACCAAGAGAGAGCCAGAGGGAGGGTGGAGATACGAAGCTTAGCTGAAGGCCCATAACTCCATGACATAGGCAGGGTGATGTTTGACCAAGGTGGATCCAGAGGAGCAGAGGGTCTCTGGTAGAGCAGAGAAAGGGAGGAGCCAAGATGGAGCAGACAGGTCAAGGTGGAATTATGGGTGCAGAAGCTGGAGGCAGAGTCATGGGATCATCCTGACTGGGTGAAGCTGGAAACTGGAAGCCCCAAGGCTTATCACTCCCTATTACACATTGTATACATTTATACATGTATACATAAAATCTTGCTAATTACTTATAAAGCCCTGAATGGTTTAGCTCCTCTGTACTTGAGCGAGCTCTTATTGCATTATAGTCTTTCACGTCTGCTACGATCTCAAAACTCTGGCCATTTGATAATATCTAGAATATCAAAATCAACTGCGGGCAGCAGATCCTTTTCCTATTTAGCGCCCAAACTCTGGAACAATCTACCTAGTGATGTTCGGGAGGCAGACACACTCTGTCAGTTTAAATCTAGACATTCCTGGCATACACATAACACACTAACACATTTCTAATATTCAAATCCATTAAAGGATTGTTAGGCTGCATTAATTAGGTCAACCAGAACCGGGAACACTTCCCATAACACCTGATGTCTTTGTTACATCTTTAAAAGAATGGCATCTATGCTAATATTAGTCTGTTTCTTTCTTATTCCAAGGTCACTGTAGCCACCAGATCCAGTCTGTATCCAGATCAGATGGTCACTGCAGTCACCCGGATCCAGTCTGTATCCAGCCCAGAAGGTGGATCAGCACCTAGAGATGACCTCTACAGCCCTGAATGTCAGTGAAGACCACGTCAACTAGATGAGCCCCAGAGACAGATCCCCTGCGAAGACCTCGTCACCTCGGCGGCCATCGGCACAGACCATGGAAACCAGATGAGTCCTCCCAATTTTTTATTGGAATTCTGTTTGGATTACTTCGTTTCTCACTGCTGATCTCTGAACTGGACTGCTGTCACTAACAAACTTTGCTGTCTGTATGTTTGCCATTGGGATGCTGTGAGCTCTCTACCCTGTTACGTCTCCACCATATTTGGCTCTTCAGATGGGTGTTACCGCTCTGTCAGTCAGTTGCGCTGTTCGTTTACTGCTTGCTATCTGGGTGCGTTGTCTGTTATATAGTATGCTGTTTTTGGTGAAGTGACGTTCAGAGTCTGGCTAACGTGGTTTTCGCTTACGATTGGCTCTTATTTGCTCAGTACTAACATGCTTCGGGGAAAAGTTTCTATTTTTTCTTTTCTTTTATGTCTCATTTGTTGCCTCACATCCGTAATGGATATTGGATATTTATCATCTCAGCTAAGAGCCTTGAACTGCTGCCTGCATCTTGATTCTTTGATTTATGAATGCTGCCAGAGGCTAGGGATTCTCTGTCGCCCTATATATATATATAAATATATATATATACTCCATTAACCGTGCCTCTTCAAGAGTACCTTTCGCTCCGGGCCTGATGCTCTTCCAGGCATCTGGACTAACAACAGATTGTCATCCATTCCCAGAAAATTGCCTGCTGGCTATACTAAGCAGTGCTCTCTGATCTATCTCACTGGTAGTGATCAACAACATACCTCTAACTCGAATCCCATGCATCGTCACATTGTTCTCAAGATCCCTCAACCCTATCTAACTACCGTCCTATTTTAAATTTAGCCTTCATTGCTAAATTACTGGAAAGTACTGTTGCCTCCCAGCTTCAGTCGTTTCTCATCGAAAATAATCTATTTTATCCCTTTCAATCTGGTTTTCACCAACTCAATAGTACTAAAACTGCAATTGTAAAGGTAGTGAATGAGGTAGAGTCTATACCTCTGCTAGGTGACCTTTGATACCATCTCCCATGAATTACTTATTTCTCATCTCTCAGATTTGAGTAATTCTGGTGCTGCTCACTCTTGGTTTTCTTCTTATTTCTCTGACAGACGATACTACATTTCAGTAAAGGATTTTTGATCACCCACTGTCCCCCTGGAGCAAGGTGTCCCTCAGGGATCAGTTCTTGGACCATTATTATTCATAATTTACATAATACCTCCTGGTCAGAGTTTGCACTGTCATGGTTTAAATGACCACTTTTATGCTGATGACATCCAATACACTATCTGTACATCTGCCCAAACTGAAAAACATTTCTGCTTGTGTGAATGAAATAAAATATTGGCTTAATTTAAATCTTTTGAAACTTAATATGGACAAAACTGAGATCATTTTGATTGGAACTCCGTCATTCACTAGCAATATTCCTAACAATTTCACCTGTAAGATTGCTGGTTCCAAGCGGTCTGCTCATATCACCCCAATTTTGTACGATCTCCACTGGCTTCCAGTAGTATAACATAATAAATTCAAAGTTCTCCTGCTCGCTTTAAAATCATTGCAAGGCTGGACTCCCCCTATCTTTGAAACCTGCTTCTCCCCTACACCCTGGCTTGCTCACTATGATCTTCTGACTCTGACCTTCTCATTGTCCCTCGGCATCACCTCTGTTCAATGGGGGGCAGATCATTCAGTGTTGTGAATCACTCACTTTGTTGAATTAATAATATTTCTGAACTTAAATCATCATTCAAAACTCACTTATTTCATGAATGTTATCATTCCTACGTTTTTTTTTGTGTGTTACGTTGTGCTTGATTCTACTTTGTTGTATGCTGCCCTGTCTATATAATGTTATTTTGTGGTTTCTATTAACTATTGTTTGTCATCATTGTCTACCCTTCCAGTGTTATTTTTTCCTTGTTGCATGTACATTGTAAAGCATACTTGAGCCCTGGAAAGGCGCTATATAAATAAAAATTATTATTATTATTAATGCATGTCCTGTTGAATTCTATGACGAACATATCAGGCTTTTACTTTTTACTTCCTCTTTTATACAGCTTGTTCTCAATCTGTTAGACTGTGTTACCTGTCGTCACTATGTGCTTCCAAATTCCTTTTATTACTGACACTTGTGGTCGCTGCTAATCTCGCATACATTGCTAATACTCTATTCACACACATTACCATTGTTTTACTCACTGTTACTTGCTTTAATGGCGGATGTGTGTCTACCTTTGAGTGCAGGCCCAGCTGAGAGAGCGGAGAGCCACGCTGGAAACATCCCGGACTGACGCTCACAAGTCCGGGGTAAGTATACAGCCCCTGCTAACTCTCCCACCACCTCTACTCCACGTGTTTCTCTGCACAGGCCCGGTGCACCCAGGACGCGATCTTCCCAGATGTCCTTCACTTCAGCGCAGGGACACCACGGACCCTGGGTGCACACGCCACGGAAGACGCGAGCCAGGCCCCGGGCGACGACCTCTCCCCCTCCGCCGCCTCCGGTCTTCGAGATCTCCACCCGGAACCGCTTC